>NC_087213.1:1570780-1583280 GCF_015104395.2 Macrobrachium nipponense | reverse complement strand
ATTGACCTGAAATTTTTTTTTTCTTTGCTCTTTCACAGTCCTCCAGTTCGACTGGGTGGTATTTATAGTGTGGGGTTCCGGGTTGCATCCTGCCTCCTAGGAGTCCATCACTTTCTTACTATGTGTGCTGTTTCTAGGATCACCACTCTTCTGCATGAGGCCCGGATCTACTTCAGCCTCTAGTTTTTCTAGATTCCTTTTCAGGGATCTTGGGATCGTGCCTAGTGTTCCTATGATTATGGGTACGATTTCCACTGGCATATCCCATATCCTTCTTATTTCTATTTTCAGATCTTGATACTTGTCCATTTTTTCCCTCTCTTTCTCTTCAACTCTGGTGTTCCCATGGTATTGCGACATCAATGAGTGATACTTTCTTCTTGACTTTGTCAATCAACGTCACATCTGGTCTATTTGCACGTATCACCCTATCTGTTCTGATTCCATAGTCCCAGAGGATCTTTGCCTGATCGTTTTCTATCACTCCCTCATGTTGGTGCTCGTATCACTTATTACTGCAAGGTAGCTGATGTTTCTTGCACAGGCTCCAGTGGAGGGCTTTTGCCACTGAATCATGCCTCTTTTTTTGTAACTGGTTCTGTGCAAGTGCCGGGCATTCGCTTGCTATGTGGTTTATGGTTTCATTTTTTCGTATTGCACTTCCTACATAATGGGAGAGATGTTATTTCCATCTATCGTTCTTTGAAACATATCTGGTTCTTAGGGCCTGATCTTGTGCCGCTGTTATCATTCCTTCAGTTTTCCTTCTTGAGCTCTCCCCTCTGTAGCCATTGCCAACGTGTCATCGCTGGCTAGTTCTTTAGTCTGTCTCATGTATTGTCGTGCATTGGTTTGTTGTGCCAGTCCTCTGTTCTGTCTGTCATTCTCCTGTCTCTGTATATTTCTGGGTCTTCGTCTACTTTTATTAGTCCTTCTTCCCCCCATGCACTTTTTTAAGCCACTCGTCTTCACTGGTTTTCAGATATTGCCCCAGTGCTCGTTCTCGATGTTGACGCAGTCCTCTATACTTAGTAGTCCTCTCCCTCCTTCCTTTCGTGTTATGTATAGTCTGTCCGTATTTGCTCTTGGGTGTAGTGCTTTGTGTATTGTCATATGTTTCCTGGTTTTCTGATCTATGCTGCGAAGTTTTGCCTTCGTCCATTCCACTATTCCTGCGCTGTATCTGATTACTGGCACTGCCATGTGTTTATGGCTTTTATCACATTTCCGGCATTGAGTTTTGACTTGAGTATCGCCTTGAGTCTCTGCATATATTCTTTCCTGATCGTGTCCTTCATCTCTGGGTGTTTTATATCCCCCCCTCCTTCCATTATTCCCAGGTATTTGTATCTAGTCTCATCTATGTGTTTGATGTTGCTCCCATCTGGTAGCTTTATCCCTTCAGTTCTTGTTACTTTGCCCTTTTGTATGTTGACTAAGGCGTATTTTTCTATTCAAACTCCATCCTGATATCCCCAGATACAATTATTATTATTATTATTATTATTATTATTATTATTATTATTATTATTATTATTATTATTATTATTATTATTATTATAATTTAGAAGACGAATCTCGTCCATATGGAACAAGCCCACCACAGGGGCCACTGACCTGAAATTCTAGCTTTATTTTCATTATTATTATTATTATTATTATTATTATTATTATTATTATTCATTTATTAGAAGGTGAACCCTATTCTTATGGAACAAGCCCAGAGGGGTCATTACGTTGAAATGCAAGATTCCAAAAGATATAATGCTCATTGGAAAGAGGTACCATAGCGTGATATTGAATGCAGAAAGAAATTATTAGAAAAGAAAAATAAATTAGTAAATTAGTAAACTATGCTTAAAGTCATATCTACTAAGATATGGAGCGCGCAGCAACTAAACGGAATCAGAAACAAAAAAAATAACTTAATATTCTTCAGAATTTTACGATAAGCAAAAATTCTTGCTTTAATTTGCAGATGATAGCAATTATCTTTTTAGCTGTAGCTGTTTGAGAAAAGGTTGGTTATAGGATACTAGTTTTATAAATGAAACCATTAAGCCTCAAACTTACATCATATATATATATATAATATATATATATATATATATATATATTAATATATATATATATATTATATATAATATATATATATAATATTATATAATCATATATATATACATATATATATATATATATATATAAATATATATATATCTAATATATATATATTATATATAATATATATACTATATATATATATATATATATATATATATATTAATGTATATTTTTATATATTTCGTCCACAGAAAAGATGCAGATATGCAATATAGGTTTTATAAGGAGCCCTCTCTCTCTCTCTCTCTCTCTCTCTCTCTCTCTGACGAGCCCAGGTGTAACAGCAAACCGAAAAGTTTATCTGTCTGTGAGCATTAACGTTATCCACTACTTTTAAAAACACAAAGCGTAAAGCTTTCAAAAAACGTGAGCTGAGGCTTTTTAAAATATACGAGTAAGCTTAAGCGTCTGAAACAATTCCACTGAGGTATAAGTATTTATTTCCTTCTTTGTTGCAGTGAGTAACTTTTCGTAGGATCCCATTTCATCCTGAATGACTTTTTAATCCGATAGCTTTATAGTACTTATAGTACTTTATAGTTTATTAGTACTTTATAGTAATTTGTAAATGGGCCAAATGACTGTATTGATATTAGATTTATCAATCGTTTTATGTCCGATTATTTCAAGTAGACGTTTATATATGTATATATATATATCTATATATATTATATATATATATATATATATATATATATATATATATATATATATATCTATATATATATATATATATACATAACATATATATATAATTATATATACATACATGCATACATACATACTACATATATATATATATATATATATATATATATATATATATATATATATATATATATATATATAATGTGTGTTTGTTTTGTGTGCAAGTGGGTATTTTATGGATAGATGCCTCTCTACATAAGCTAGACGATTAATTATCGAGATAACCAAAACAAATCAGTAAGAAGAAGAAGAGGAAGAAGAAGAAGAAGAAGAAGAAAAAAAAGAAGAAGAAGAAGAAGGAACGTCACAAGCAGCGACCTCCATCAGTATGGATAAGAGTTGTCCATTTTCAAAAATGGGACAAAACAGCCGGATAAAAGAGTCGGTATCTTGCCAGAGTTACTCGATAATCCGGACAATAAAGATCCTCAGACTTAGACACTTTTCGCTGCCGACTTCATATCTGCCTTACGTGACCTGGTTCGGCGATCTGCTATTCAAAAGAGGTCATGGCCGGTCCTTATATTGTAAGAGATGTATAAGCTTGTAGGCATTCATGCGAAAAGTCCCAGTGACACGGGCGAAGAGAGAGAGAGAGAGAGAGAGAGAGAGAGAGAGAGAGAGAGAGAGAGAGGTGGGGTTGGGGGAATATTAGAAAACATTCAACTATTTTATGTAAACAACAGTAAGTTGAAGCACAAAACACAAAAGGGCAGAGAGAGAGAGAGAGAGAGAGAGAAGAAGAGAGAGAGAGAGAGAGAAGAGAGAGCAAGATTGAGTGAAGGGGAAGAGTGTGGTGGGACGGGGGAGGGAATTAAGCAGAATATGTTTTATTGTCTTAGGTTTTTTTTTGAGGGGGGCGGGGTGTGTGTTTAGAAATGATTCTGGAGAGAATCTTCCGATATAGGAAATGTAGTATAAGCAACAGTGACATTCAAATAGAGAGAGGGAGAAAAGTGCTATTGAAAGTTTACGTTGTGGTAATACAACTTTAAAACAGGTTCTGTTATTCTAACGAAAGGGTTTAATTAGCAGTTCTTATGTATCATTTGCTGTGAAGATGGTTGTATGATGTAGTACAATGATTCAAGGTAATTTATGGAGAAAACAAACTAGTTTACTGAGAAACTTTTCTATTTTGTTTCTTCTCCTTCAAACTTACACACACACACACACACAAACAACACACAAACATACACAAACGTCCAAGCGTCCAACTCGCTTATTTTATTCATATGAGCACTACGTAAAAAACTGGAATAGGTCTAGGTGAAAAGCTCAGTGGAGCATTTGTTATTAAATTCCACCCTACGGGCTTCCTTCCTATCGTACCTGTCAGTCACGATACAGAAGATATTACCTTCTTTAATAACAATTCCCTCCCGGGAACCCATATACTACAACTCTAATAGTTTCAAATTCCACACTGGTAACAAAGCTCATTCACTCTAATTCCGGAAACCCTTTCTTTCTCTCGTACCTGGCAGTCGCTATACGGAAAATGTTAGCTTTTTTAATAACAATTCCCTTCCGGGAACCTCTACTACTACTATTATTACTACTACTGCTGCTACTCTCTCTCTCTCTCTCTCTCTCTCTCTCTCTCTCTAACGAAGCGTTGTTGTGAGACTAAATTTCATTCACTCTCTCATACTAAGTGTCATAAAGAAAATATCCATAAACCAACATATTCCGACAAAGAAAATGAATAAGGTGAACCTTGTGAATATCCTAATTGATGCATTAGGAAAAAGAATGCCAAAAGCATGTAAACTGTGTAAGGTGTGGTATAGCATAGTTAATCCACAAAACCTAATCAGAAAATGTGCTGCATGCAACATTCCGACCCATCCACAGTGTGCTGAGGTAATGCAAGATATGAGAAAAGACACAAGAATTTTTTGCTCAACATGTCTACCATGGATAGAAATTGTTATTAAATCAAGATTGAATGTACAAATAGTTGAGGATGAAGATAAAGAGGAAGAGGAAGAGGAAGAGGAAGAGGAAGAGGAAGAGGAAGAGGAAGAAGAAGAAGAAGAAGAGGAAAAGAAAATAAGAGAAGTAAACAAACTGAAATGACAGAAAAAGATAAGGAAAACAAAGAACAAGATAAAAGTATGGATGCAGGGATACTCATTGATACTACATATGAGGCTATAAAGCAGCATACCTACGAAGAAATAAATTACGATATGACAACACAAAAGAAAATGCCGAAGAGGCTCTACCCAGATCTACACAATGACGGGAAAGAGGAAAAAATATACAAAAAAGACAAAGTCTGCAACCTTTTGAAAAGAGGGAATTGCAGATTTGGAGAAAGATGTTACTACAAACATCCTAAGGTATGTCACAACTATGAAATATATGGTAAATGTGCATACCTAGATGGCTATGAGGATGATTGCAGAGATCTACATCCAAAAATATGCAAAAACCTAAAAGAAGGAAAAAGGATGTAAGTTTGACAAAAAATGTAAATATATGCACCTGTAGCCATGAAAAATAATCAAATAAATAACCAATCAAGTAATAAAATCCAAAATAAGAAAGAAACAAATAAAGAGAGGAATGAAGAATATCAGGTAAAAGAAAAAAGCAAGCCATCAACGAGATATGCAGAGGTGTCAACAAAAAATTTCAATGCATCAGCTCCAAGATTCTACTCAAGAGATAATAACTGTTTTTATTATGCAAGAGGATATTGCAGATATGGAGAAAATTGCAGATTCAGACAATGAACAATTATGATGAAGGAAGAACAAATATTATGGAAAAGTTGGATTTTTTAATGTCAGAATTTCTGGAAATGAAAAAAAAGAACAACATACCAGAACAGGAAAGAGACATGGGAAAATCCTTATTATTACCAATATTAAATGAAAGGGAGAAAACACGCACACCATCATAGTGATGAAAATGCGCAGGGTTTTGTTACGAGTAACTCAAAAAGAAAAATAGAGTACTTAGAAGAACTACCCAAATTGAAAGAAAATAGATATAATGAATATAAGTGAAACCTGGTATTCCCAAGAGACTGGGAATGATGATCAAATAAAAGGGTTCCAAACTTATAGATCAGATAGAAAAAATAGGAATCAAGGGGGAACCGCAATATATGGGAAAGACAAAAAAACAAGGAAAAAATATATGAGAAATATAGTAACTCAGAATGTGAACTAATAGCGGTAGAATTTGAATCTGAAAAATTAATGAACATAGTAATATATAGACCTCCTAATACTAAAGAGTTTGACTTAATAATAGAAAAATTGGATGATACATGTAGAAATCACAAGGACTGGACTATTCTCCTATCTGGAGACTTCAACTTTCCTTTCGTAGACTGGAAAGAACGAATAGGAGATTGTGGATGTACTTATACATATAAAAAAGAGAGTAATAGTAGTGCAGAAGATAAGAGGCAATTCGAAAAGCTATTAGATATGCTACTAGAATACAACATTTAACAAATAAATCACCTGCCAACAAGAAAGGAAAAGGAAAAATACTTAGACTAGTATTTGTGAACGAGATGAATTATGTTAAAGAAATAATAGTTTATAATGCGAGTATTTCAGACCATAATGTCATAGAATTAACAGTCCATTCCAAAGCAAGTTAAAAACAGAGATAAGCAAGAAATGAAAAGTGGGAAGGATATGGAAAATACAACTTCTTACAGTAAAAATATAAAATTGGTCAAAATAAATGAAGAATTAAACAAAGATTGGGATAACATTTTCGTAAGTGATGACAAATAAAGGTAAAATACGGAGATATTCTATAAAACATTAGAGAAAATAGTGGATAAATATATACCGAAGAAGAAAAGTAAACATCAGTCATGCATACCAAGAGACAGAAGGATCTTGTTCCAGAAAATCAGAAAGTGGAAAAAAGGTCTTGCAAAGAAAAAATGCCATGGAAAGTTATAGAACTAAAAAGTAAGATAGAAAATGCAGAAACAAAAGATTAATACAATCAAAAGAAAATGAAAAACGTGACTTGGAAGAAAAAACCCTATTAAATATCAAGCAAAATTCCCAAACTATTATACTCATTTGCAAAAGAAGATGAATAAAAGAAGAATAGAAATAGGCCCCTCTCTAAAGAAATTGAAGGGGATTAACGAATGAAAAAAAGGAAATTTGCAACATATTGGCAGAACGATATAAGAGAGAATTCGCCCCTAGAATAGATAATGAAGATAATGATATAGAAGTAAGGGACGAAAATAGTGAATATTTAGCTGACATAGATATTAATGAAGCTGATATTGTGCAGGCTATTAATGAAATTAAAAATGGAGCTGCTGCAGGGCCTGATGGAGTGCCTGCTATTTTGTTAAAGAAAGTAGTCATTCTATCGCAAAGCCACTTGCAATATTATTAAGACAAAGTGTAGATACAGGCAAGATTTATATGAAGCACAAATTTAGCTATATTACCCCTACTTTCAAAAGTGGATCAAGACTAGAGGCAAGTAATTATAGGCCCTGTGAGTCTAACATCACAAATATTATGAAAGTGTATGAAAGGGTAATGAAGAAAAATATTATGAACATTTAATAAAAAAATAATTTGTTTAATAAAGGACAACATGGTTTCGTACCGGAAAAAAGTACACAAACCCAACTGTTAGTCCACCGTGAGAACATATTCAAAAATATGAAAAGCGGAAATGAAACAGATGTTGGTTTTATCTAGACTTTGCAAAAGCTTTTGACAAAGTAGACCATAATATATTAGCGAAGAAAATTAGAAAACACAATATCGTGGATAAAGTAGGAAGATGGTTAAAAGAATTTTTACACAACAGAAAAACAGATAGTTATTGCAAACGACGAGAAATCGGATGAAGCCCAAGGTAATATCCGGTGTGCCACAAGGTACGGTGTTAGCTGCAATACTGTTTGTTATTATGATTGAAGACATAGACAGTAATGTTAAGGATTCGGTAGTGAGTAGTTTCGCAGATGACACAAGAATAAGTAGAGAAATTACTTGTGATGAAGATAGGAACGCTCTACAAAGAGACCTTAACAAAATATATGATTGGGCAGAGGTAAATAGGATGGTATTTAACGCTGATAAATTTGAATCAATAAATTATGGAGACAGAGAAAGAAAGCTATATGCATATAGGGGACCTAATAATCGAGACAATCACAAATAAGGAAGCAGTTAAAGACCTTGGTGTGATGATGAAGGAACATGTTATGCAATGATCAAATAGCAATTCTGTTGGCAAAATGTAAAGCAAAAATGGGAATGTTGTTACGGCACTTCAAAACAAGAAAAGCTGAACACATGATTATGCTTTATAAAACATATGTTCGTAGTCCACTTGAATATTGCAATATGATATGGTACCCACACTATCAAAAGGATATTGCACAAATAGAGAGTGTACAAAGGTCCTTTACAGCTAGAATAGAAGAAGTTAAAGACCTGACTACTGGGAAAGACTACAATCCTTAAAAATTATATAGTCTCAGAAAGGAGAAGAGAACGCTACATGATAATTCAGGCATGGAAACAGATAGAAGGAATAGCAGAAAACAAACCTGGAACTAAAAATATCAGAAAGAGCAAGCAGCGGTAGCAGTAGATTAATAGTGCCCAAAACTATACCAGGAAAAATAAGGAAAGCACACAGGACATTAATCCACTACGCACCAGCATCGATAATGCAGCGTCTATTCAATGCGTTGCCAGCTCATCTGAGGAATATATCAGGAGTGATCGTAGATGTGTTTAAGAATAAGCTCGACAAATATCTAAACTGCCCATCCCGACCATCCAAGATTGGAAGATGCAAAATATACCAGGAAAGATGTACTAAGCAACTCTCTGGTAGACATTAGAGGTGCCTCACACTGAGGGACCTGGGGCAACCCGAACAAGATGTAAGGTCTGTAAGGTAAGCCCTAAGATCTATTTCGAACATGTGAAATAAGGGTTCCTAGTTTTCTGTCGATGACTACATTACCGAGCAATCTTATTTACCGTGGATTTTTCTTATTTTACGTTATTTTTATCCATTTTCCTCTAGTCTATGATGATTGGTTTATTGCTACCATTGATTCTGCCTGTTCTTTTCTTCTCTAAACATCTGGCCCATTAATATGACAGGTTAACTTTTCTCTTAACAAATCTTTATGACGAGTGCTGGAAAACATAGTTCTGCAATTTTCCCTCATATAAATAACACGAACCCATACCATGGATTGGCAACTCATCCCGACTTTCTAACAAGAGCAGCTCGATAACGAATGTCGGATAGTAGAATTCTTCGCTGAGTAAACAGCACGATATGTCTTACCTTTCCAATGGAGCCTGGCACTCTGACCAGATAGACAATATCTTCCTAAGGCAAACGTGGAAGCATATTAAGACAATTAAGAGAACCAGCGGCAGCTTAGCGGTGACCCCAAGCATCACCTAAGGACTTCCACTATATATTTTGCTAATGAAACTCCTTCTATCATTCACTGCTTGGTGAAGGTGGAAGTGAATCCACCGAAATCTAGTCCTTAGCTTTAAAACCAGTGTTTTATGGGACTTTTATACTTGAGACGTATATAGTGTTTTAAACAGATGAATTAATTTGCATATATATATATATATATATATATATATATATATATATATATATATATATATATATATATATATATATATATATATATATATATATATAAATATATATAAACCTTTACCTTAGTAGTCGATCACCTAGATCCCCAAATATTACATAAACGGGAAAAGAGTTCATGATTTAAAAGAAATATCAAATATAATAAGCCGCCACCTATAGAATCATTAGGCAATAGCTTGAATTTAGATGAACATTCCCGTATTAAAAAATGGAATGAAGAAAAACATATAATTAATTTTGAAACAAGTCAGCAATTATATTACAATGTCCCATTTACATTAGAAAAATTTGATGCTGTACTAAAAACTTGTAGTAACTCTGCCCCAGGAAAGGATAATATATCTTTTGTTTTGAACTCCTTATACATCTGAGCATTAGAGCCAAAGAATATTTGTATTTTATAATCACCTATGGAAAAAGAAACTACTTCCCAAAGCATGGAAACAGGCTATTGTAATTCCTATACCCAAACCTGGCAAAGATCCAACATCAGTAAATAATTATAGACCTATATCACTAACTAGTTGTCTTTGTAAACTCATGAAAAAAATGGCAAATAATAGACTTATATGGTATTTAGAGAAAAATAAAGCAGGTTTCTAGCAGCGACCCAATCTGGAAGTAGGAAAAATCATTGAACTTTAAACTCATTAACATCGCTAGAAGATCAAATCAAAAGATTATTTGTACAAAAGAAAATTACTGTCTCAGTGTTATTCGACATTCAAAAGGCTTATGATACAACATGGAGATATTCAATCTTAAAATCTCTATATGACATAAATCTAAGGGGTGAACTCCCAATTTTTATACGAAACTTCCTAACAGAAAGAACATTCCAGACTAAAATTGAAACAGTATTATCAGAAACATTTGAAATAAAAGAAGGTATTCCACAAGGCAGCGTACTAAGCAGCACATTATTTGCATTAGCAATCAATAATATTGTTAAAATGCTTCCAAAAGATGTAAACAACAGCTTATATGTTGATGATTTTGCCATTTTTTACACTTCAAACAACCTATACCACATCCAAAGAATTTTAAACATCTCCATAGCTAAAATTGAACAATGGGCATTATCTGTTGGATTTAAATTTTCTGGTGGAAAAACACAGACAATAACATTTTACAAGGATCGGCGCTGGCTCAAAAATCAAGTTATATCTCTTACCATGAATAACACTCCCATCCAATTTTATCCAGAAGTCAAATTCTTTGGCCTATATTTTGACAATCATTTGAACTGGAAGGCCCATGTGAGACATACCAAAGCAAAGGCCTTGAAAGCTTTAAATACATTAAAAAAAAAATTAGCCCACACTTCATGGGGTGCTGATAGAGAAACATTATTGAAACTTTAAAAGGCTACAGTTCTACCAATATTAGAATATGGCAGTACAATTTATAGTTCTGCTAGTGAGACAACTCTCAAAATGCTAGACCCAGTGCATCATCTTGGGCTTCGTTTAGCCACTGGAGCATTCAAATCATCATCAGTCTAATCGTTGATTGTAGAAAGTGGAGAAATGCCACTATCTTATAGATTCAAAATAACAAAGATGTCCAGAGCTTTAAAAATTGTAAATAGTCCAGCAAAAACCAAAGATTTATTTAAAGATCCAGATTGTTGCTGGAATACAAAAATTATCCCATCCTTCCCTGTTAGAGCTAATAGATTATTTAATGACAATGACCTTTATAATATTAAATTTTACAATTTTAGCAAAATAATGCCTTCATGGTTGATATGTGCTCCCCGTATATGTAGCAAATTGTGTACAATACCAATTAATAAATTTAATAATCCCCTTGCTATGAAGCAATATGCTCTGGAACATATCAAGATACACAATAATAATCACATATATACTGATGGTTCCAAAGATGATATGGGAGTTGGATTCGCTGTTTACGGAAACAATATAAAGATCCAAACCTCCTTACAAAGCAAAGCATCAGTGTTCACTGCTGAATTACTAGCAATAAAAACAGCATTAAGAACTATATCTGAAAACCAGTTTAATGAAGTAACCATCTTTGGCGATTCACTACGTTCAATAAATGCAATAAGCTCTTATACTCCAAAAAACAAAATTATAAATGAAATTAGACATACATTACATGAAATGGAAAGGCAAAAGATATCTATCACTCTATGTTGGATATCAACTCACATAGGATTAGAAGGCAATGAAAAAGCAGACACCTATGCAAAAGAGGCTAGAACACTTCCAATATCGGCAGAATTATTGCCACTAGAAGATTATATTAGACACAATAAATCGGTGATTAAGAAAAAATGGCAAAATAACTGGAGGGAAAACCATCCTAACAATAAATTAAGAGAAATAAAAGAAACTGTAGACCCGTGGCCATCATCCTATCAGAAATGCCGCAAGAATTCAGTAATATTGACACGGCTAAGAATTGGTCACACTAAACCATAGACCCCTTAAATATTTAAGGGGTCTATGCACTAAACTGACACATGGTTACCTAATGAGTAACCCCCATGCCCCTATACCTCTGTGCGAAATATGTAATGTACCAAATAACAGTAAAAAGCATATTTTTAAAATCTGTCCAAAAATATAGAATCCAAAGAGACATATTATTTAGAAGATATTCTTCTAAAGAAATATTATCTAAAAGTGACAAATTTTCACTTTTTGATATTTTAAAATTCCTTAAAATTAATCATTTATACGATAAAATATAATATATAGTAATTTATAATATATTCCAGATAGTAAATATTTATTTTTTTTAGATAATTTATATTCCAGATAGCATATATTTATTTTTTAGATAATCATTTATAGAGATTTTAAATAGCATGTCTAATCCTTCGGGCCAGCCCTAGGAGAGTTAATATTAACTCAGTGGGTTCTGGTTAAAAACTAAAGTAAAAAAAAAAAAAAAAAAAAAAAAAAAAAAAAAAAAAACAGTGTATTTTTCGAACAAGACGGTCGCCCCGTAAGAAAGCTATCATAAGAAACAAC
>NC_087213.1:1526956-1570280 GCF_015104395.2 Macrobrachium nipponense | reverse complement strand
CCTTAGGAAAGAAGCGAAACTAGCCGTTCCCACGATTAAAGGCTACAGAAGCGTGCTTTCTGTGGTCTTCAGACATAGAGGACTCGACTTAGCGAATGATAGAGACATTCATGATCTCATTAGATCATTTGAGACTGTGAAAGTTCTCCAACCTAAAGTACCATCGTGGAACTTAGACGTGGTACTGAAGTTTCTCATGTCGAGTCAATTTGAACCGCTCCATTTAGCCTCGCTTAGGAATCTTACTAAGAAGACCATTTTCCTAACCGCTCTGGCGACGGCGAAGAGGGTTAGCGAAATTCAAGTCATAAGCAAGCATATTGGGTTCGAGGATCATAGTGCAGTTTGTTCCTTAAGTCCTACGTTCTTAGCAAAGAACGAGAACCCTCCAACCCTTGGCCGAGGACGTTCGAGATCAAAGGGTGTCGGAGCTAGTGGGACCTGAAGCTGAGAGAGTCCTGTGTCCTGTCAGGGCTCTCAAGTTTTATTAGCAGAGAACCAGAGCATGCAGAGGTTCTTCGGAGAACTTGTGGTGCTCTGTGAAAAAACCAGATCTTCCGATGTCGAAGAATGCACTGGCGTTCTTCTTAAGAAGTACGGTTAAGGAAGCCCATGAAAAGTGTAGTGAAAGTGACATGGAGCTTCTGAAAGTGAAAGCCACGAGTTGAGGGCTATTGCTACTTCGGTGGCTTTTCACAAAAAATATGGCAATCAAAGATATTTTGGGCGCCACTTATTGGCGAAGCAATTCGGTGTTCGCTTCACACTACCTGCGGGAGGTAGAAAGCAACATACGAAAATTGTTACTCGCTCGGACCATACGTCGCTGCAGACACTGTTTTGGGGGCAGGAGGAGGTAGCGCTCATCCTATCCTTAATGGTTTAGGGGAGTTTTTAACTTGTGTTATGGTTGTGGGGTTGACCGCCTGCGGCGGATCTCCCTTCCATTAGCTTAGTCTATGTGGGATACTTTTGGTAGGCTACGCCAGGTGGTTTGGTTTTACTTCGTTGCCCTCATTTGTATGGTCAATGGTCTAGTCACGTCGTGGTCTCGCCCCTGTTGACAGATCATCTGGAGTGCACCAGCTTTATAGGTCTCTACCTTGCTGGCAAACTCTAGTAGCACAAGCAGACTTACGTGGCAGTACCACGAAGTCAGCTATGCTAACAGGTAAGGAATCAAGATATCAATTATCTGCATATATATGTTTCCTAAAATCTTCTATTCTGTCTACTCACACCACCAAAGGTGGGATTCAGCTATATATATATCTGACAGGTAAGTTTCATGAGCAAAATGATATTGTAATGATACAATTAAGTTTGTTCATACTTACCTGGCAGATATATAATCAACGTACCCACCCACCTCCCTCAGGAGACAGTGGAAATAAAAATTATGAATAGAAAATGGGAATGATTCCTGATACCCGCCTCCCAGCGGCGGGAATGGGTACTAACCACCTGACTCCCACTGCGTGTGTCGTAAGTGTTTAAATTTCTGTCGGATTCGGAAAAATACAGCTATATATATATCTGCCAGGTAAGTATGAACAAACTTAATTGTATCATTACAATATCATATTATTTGGTTTAGCTTTACTTCAAAATGTTTATTTAATTCATGTCTATTATCCCCTTTTTGCAACCAAATTAACCCCTAAAAATTACAGATATTTCTGAAGTACGAGCAGACGACAGCAAAAAGACTCATTGTTGCCAATGTAGTGGAGCTTCACACATATGCCAATGCATTTAGAAACTGTTTCCATGAATTCTAGTAGTCACAGTAATTCAGTAATGATAAAATTGCTGTAATATGTATATATACTACAGATAGATACGCTAATTTCACTTATTTCCCCGGTTTCTGTAAGTCTTATACCTAGTATGGAGGGTAAACACATACCAATTGACAACACTGATAAACAATTGAAGAGCGCAAAACGCTGCAAAGAATGTCGTAGTCCCCTTGAATAAGTAAGGACAAGTGCTGGTAAGAGGTCGGGGTTACGATTGTTATGATGAAAGTCCCCCAGTGTCTATGGGTACAAGTGGTTTGCGGATTTAGCACAGGAAATGGGAAGTTTGTTGACACAAGTGACTCCACAAACATTGAGATGGCGTCAATCTTCGAAATATTTGGAGTTGTAAGTAAAAACTTCGAAAGCGTTTTGGGGTTATGGGCACTGCGTTGGCCACCTTTTTCATTAATTTCTAACTTTGGAGAAAATACTTACTTTAAAAGGAGAGTAGAGGTCTTGAGCTCCTGTTATCACCACCAACTCATGACTGATGACCATCGGTTTCAGGACATTTTAAAAGTACTTTTCACTTACATAACTTACCCGGTGGTTACATATAGCTGTCGTCTCCTGACGTCACGGCAGAATTTGAAATTCGCGGTAGCGCTAACTGGTTTTGACAGGTGATCCCTCTACTCCCGACCCTCTACCGGGTACCGGGAACCATTCCAACAATAAATCAGAAGTTTCCTGCCGTCGGAACCGTAAACACGGTTTCCTCTGCTGGTTGGAATTTGGATTTGATCATCTTGGTTTTCTCCTTTTGGTGATGTACCTTGAGTTTACTGATCTTTTTGCTAGCGCTATAGTTATTTTGGTTTTGATATTGTTGTCCTTTTTAAAAATTATTTTGAATTCTTCACGATGTCTGACACCGGCTCTGTTCAGTATAGGGTGTGTAGTAGTGGTGTAAGACTAGACTTCTTAAAGCTTCACTTGATCCTCATTCTACTTGTGTTAGTTGTAGGGGACGTGAATGTTCTTTTGAGAATACGTGTGAAGAATGTAAGTCTCTAACATCTCAGGAGTGGAAGGCACTGGGAAAGTATATGAGAAAGTTAGAAAAAGATAGAATCAGAAAGGCTTCACAGAGATAATTCTTCTAAGTTAGTGAGTAGCCAGGATATTCCTCTGAATTCTGTTAATCCTGTTCCTATTTAACCCCGTAATGGTTGCTCCTGCCCCTCGAATCTGTATCTCCCGATCCCGATCCCGTTGTCAGTATTATTGAGCTGATATGGACTCGAAATTTGTCTCTTTCCTCACCACTATGCAGAAAATGGGTGAGACAGTGCAAGAAGTGGTAGTTAAGTGTGATAAAGTTACTTAGTGCAAGTGTAGTGGAGGAGGTGGTGTTCGGCCCGTTCGTTCTCCTAGGTCTAGGCCCCTGTCAAACTCCCCAGATCCTGGGAGGAGGCATGCCGAAAACCGAAGGGAGGCGAGCGGGATCTGCTCCCGAGCAGCCGCCCCCTCAAGCAATCCTGTAGCCGTATCCCAGGATGCTGTCGCTCACCATTGGGGGAAAGGTGTTAAGTGAGGAGTGTTTTTTTTCGGTCAAGCGACTCTAGTTCAGATGTTTCCTCTTATAGAGGTTGGCGTAATAAGACTTCTAGACCGCACTGAAAAGGTCTTGCGATGTTCGCCTGCTGCAGTTCCAAGAAGGTGGCAGCTGCCGAACCTTCTTGTAGTTTTTGGGAGGAGCCTGAAGCTTTTTCTCCGGCGGTTTCGATTTATCGCCCGTTCTCTCATAGAAGTGGAGAAGCCGAACACGCACACTCCTTCGGAGCCTTCTCCAGAGCCTCCTCAAGCGATAAAACTTCCTGCGGCTCCAGACGTGTTTGTGGATCATCCTTCTACGCTCCCGCGCCTTCTACGTCGGGGTGGATCCTCAACCTTCGGTGTTTGAACAGATGAATGCCAAGTTAGGCAGTATCTTGGAGCTTTTTGGCAAGTCTCTTTCGTCTCCGAATGCGCTCGCCCGACTGCCTTACTCTTCCGCAGACTACTGTGCAGTCCTCTTCGCAGGCTCCTTTGCAGTCGCCTCTTCAGGCTCAGACTCTCCATGTGACTCCTCTTCAGACGCCACTGCAGGCGCCTGGTTGGACTCCTTTCCTGACTCCGTCTATGGCGCCACGTCAGGCTCTCGCTCGAGCGCCAGCTCAGCCGCCAACGCAGCCGCCAGCTCAGCCGCCCGGATTCGTTCTCAGTACAGGCTCAGACGTCTTCTCCTGCTTTCTCACACCCTCCTCGGACGCATCGGGTGTGACTTCGCCGAACAGGATTCCTCTTCCAATGGAATGTTCGCCAGTTGCGTCGAAGGAAGCTTCGGATTTGGGAGGAAGTAGGAGAAGGACTTACAGAAAAAGACAGCGTTTGTCGGGGTATAAACTCCTTTTACGATCCATTCGTTGACAACTTTGGAGATTCTTTTGCGCCTTCCGTTCCAGTTTCTCCTAGTTCGCAGTGGAAAAAAAGGACAGTAAGCCTGGACTCCTCGTCATCGTTCAAGCGGTTCTCGTCCTCTCGATTTTGGTAAGAAAGCTAATCAAGAAAGTGAACGCTTGGCTTTTGGAGAAGAGGGAACAGGGGAAAAATGTTTTTGTCTTCCCCCTTCGAGACTTCGTCAAGGAGCCGTGTCTGGTATGACACTGGAGAAGTTTTTTCCCTGGGTGTGACTGCCTCCGCTCAGGGAGACTTTTCTAGTCTCGTTGACTCTTCCCGCAGAGCAGCCCTTAATACTGCTAAGATTTTTTCTTTTTAACGAATGAACTGGAGCATCTTTGCAAGAGTGTTTCCGTGTTTTCGAAGTTGTTAGCTTCCTGATTGGGCCATTGCTTCACTGGCCAGGAAAGTCAAGTCATTTGGACTTTCGAGGAGCAGTTGAAGGATTTTGCCTCGGTACTGGATTTGTATCGATAAAGGCATCTGTGATGGAGCTTCGGAGCTCGCTGCCATTTTCGCCTCTGGAGTGTTTTGAAGAAGAGACAGCTTGGTGCTCCTTCTTGCGAAAGGGTTTCATCGAACCAGAAGTCTGCCTGCTCTTCTCTCCTTTGGACAAGAAACACCTTTTTCCGCAAGAGATTGTGAGCGAGATCGCTCAATCTTTAACAGAAAGCGACCAGGATCTTTTATCACAGTCAGTGAAGAAGCCCAGGAAGATAGCTCCGGTTCTTTCTGCTTCTCGGAGTGCTCCCTCCACGGAAGCTCCTAAACCATTTCGAGGGAGAGCTCCAGTTCGATCTTTCTCCAGGTTTCGTGGGAGAGGTAGAGCCTCTTCTAAAACCACTCCCTCTTCCATCAAGAAGTAGGCCCGTAGTCCTCCACACAGCAGTAGGAGCCAGATTACACCTTTTCTGGCAGACCTGGTTTCATCTCGGAGCGGATCCTTGGACGGTCCAGGTCCTGAAGGAAGGATACACCATTCCGTCATCAAGCACCCCCTCTCACAGAATTTCCTGTGAATTGTCAGCCTACTCGGAGAACTCCGAAAAATTTGCCGCCCTCCATCAAGAAGTTCTCTCGCCCTTACTGGCAAAGAGGGCCATTAGAGTTAGTGGACTCTCCACAGGAACCAGGATTTTACAATCGCCTTTTCCTGTTAAAGAAGGCCACGGGGGGTTGGAGACCGGTGTTGGACGTCAGTGCCCTGAACGTCTTTGTCCTGAAGACGAAGTTTTCTATGGAAACGACCCAATCGGTTATTAGCATGCGCTTCATCCTGGAGATTGGATGGTTTCCATAGACCTTCGGGACGCTTATTTTCATATTCCGATTCATTCGGAATCGAGAAGATTCCTGAGATTCGTGTTCCAGGGCCGCATTTATCAGTTCAGGGCCCTCTGCTTCGGCCCTGTCGACAGCTCCACAAGTGTTCACCAGAGTTCTTGTCGTCAGTAGCAAAGTGGCTTTATCTAGACGGGATACGAATATCCATGTATCTAGACGATTGGCTTTCTAGGGCAAGGTCCAGACAGAAGTGTGTGGAGGACCTACAAAAGACTTTAAGGATGACGGAAAGCCTAGGTTTGTTAGTAAACAAGGAAAAGTCATGTCTCACTCCTTCTCAGGAGATAGTATATTTAGGAGTGAGACTGAATTCAGTTTCTTTTTCAGGCTTTTCCGTCTCTCCAAAGGATCAACTCTTGCCTGAACAAAATAGACGAATTTCTCGTCAGACAAAACTTGCTCGGCGAATCAGTGGATGAGCCTTTTAGGAACCTTGGCTTCAATAGAGCAATTTGTAAGTCTGGGCAGGCTCAACATGAGACACTTCAGTTGTACTTGAAGCAGAAGTGGCAAAGGAAGAAGTTCCCAGACTCCTCGTGTTCCCCATCTCGGAAGGAATCAAACAGGACCTCCTTTGGTGGAAATCAGAAGGATAGCTAGAGGAAGGCTTTCTCTAAGCCAGTTGAGCCCCACCTTACGCTTTTGTCAGACGCATCGGACAAAGGGTGGGGAGCTACTCTGGGAGAAAGGGAAGTGTCGGATTCATCAGAGAAGCTGGCACTAAATCTAAAAGAGTTGAAGGCGATTCATTTGGCTCTAATTGCACTTCAAGTACAGAGGTAAGAGGGAAAGTAGTGCTGGTTCAAACAGACAACACCACGGCTCTCTCTTACATAAAAAAAACAGGGGGGGACACACTCGTTCTCTCTGTGCGAGACGGCGAGAGACCTACTCATTTGGGCGAAAGAGAACAAGGTTGTCTTGAGCACAAGATTTATTCAAGGCTCGAAGAATGTGTAAAGGCGGACATCTCAGCAGGAGAGGACAAGTCCTCTCCACAGAAGTGGACGTTACATCCTCAAATATGCAAGAAGCTTTGGGGGATTTGGGGATGTGCCTCAGTTGGATCTCTTCGCCACAAAACAAGACAGCTCGTCTACCACTGTATTGCTCCCCAGTTCCAGACGAGGAGCGTTTACAGTGGATGCCATGCTTCTGGGACTGGTCAAATCTGGATCTGTATGCCTTTCCACCTTTCAAAATGCTAATAGATTAGTTTCTGGCAAAGGGGTTCAAGAGCTCATCAGAACGTCAGGATAGACTCTGATAGCCCCCTTTTGGCCGGCCAGGGAATGGTTCCGGATCTACTACTGCTGTTGACCTGGACTTTCCGAGAGAGTTACCGTTAAGGAAGGATCTACTCAGACAGCCCCACTTTCTGAGGTTCCATCACAACTTGTCCACTCTTCGACTAGTCGCATTCAGACTGTCGAGCATCTCCTCAGAAAGAGAGGATTTTTCAAAGAGAGCTTCAATGGCTATTGCTAGGACCCAGAAGAGAATCCTCTGATCGAGTGTACCAAGCTAAGTGGGTCCAATTCAGAGCTTGGTGCAAAGAAGAAGGAATTTCGTCTTCTAAAGACCTCTATAGCTCAGTTAGCTAACTTCCTTCTTTTTCTTCGTGAGAATAGAAGCTTTCTACCCAGACGATTAGGGGTTATAGAGCTATGTTGTCTTCTGTGTTCAGACATCGAGGATTAGACATTTCTAATAATCAAGACCTCTCAGACCTGATTCGTTCCTTTGATACGACCAAGACAAAGGAGTCAAGAACAGTAGCTTGGAACCTGGATGTAGTTCTTAAATGGCTGATGTCAGATAGATTCGAACCGATCTCTTCTAGTTCTTTTAGAGATCTGACCAGGAAGACACTTTTCTTTGTGCTTTAGCATCAGCTAGAAGAATCAGTGAACTGCATGCTATCGATAAGAGAGTTGGATTCGCTAAGGGCAATGCCATTTGCTCATCAATGCTGGGGTTTTTGGCTAAGAATAAAAAATCCCTCACGTCCTTGGCTTCGTTCTTTCTCTATAAAGAACATTTCGTAGTTAGTGGGGCCTAATGAGCCTGAATGTCTTCTCTGTCCAGTGAGAGCACTTAGACATTATGTGCAAAGGACCAAAGGTATAAGAGGTAAGAGTGATAACCTGTGGTGTTCAGTGAAAGATCCTTCTCATCCTCTTTCTAAAAATGTGCTCTCCTTCTTTTTAAGGAATTTGATTTCTGAGGCACACGGACAATGTCAGGACTCAGATATCAAAGTGTTTAAAGTCAAAGCTCATGAAATTAGAGCAGTGTCTACGTCTATGGCCTTTAGACGTAATCTGTCTTTGAAAGACATTATTAAATCTACATATTGGAAAAGCAATTCTGTCTTCGCATCTCATTATCTGACAGATTTGCAAACCACATATGAAAATTGCAGTACATTGGGGCCATTCATTGTGACTAACACGGTATTGGGTGAGGGAGAGAAGTATGTATCCCATCCTCACCAACTGTCTCCTTGATGTATGTTTTTTTGTATTTTAAGGTTGTCTGAAGATACAGGGAGTTTTTTTGAGTATCTTTCAGTCTTTTAATGTCTGGTGTATTTCTTAAACGGTTGTGGTGACCCTCGTTTTTTCATTGTATTTTGTGGTGATTTGTACTGCGCCCTGAGCGGGGCATTATAGTCTTGTCCGTTACGGTCACGTCCTCAACGGCAAGTACTTATTATTGTGTCCGACGCACGGATCCATATATCCTGTCGGTACAATAAAGGCCAGCAGACTACAGAGGCAGTAACCACTGAGTCAGCGGTCTTTAAAGGTAAGGAACTTATGTCTTCGGATAATTCCAACAGTTGGTATTTTAGCTGCCATTGTCCCACCACCTAAATGTGTCATTCAGCTATATATATATCTGTCAGGTAAGTTTCATGAACAAAAATGTTATTGTTATAATACAATTAAGTTTGTTCATACTTACCTGGCAGATATATATAATTAAAGTGCCCACCCACCTCCCCTCAGGAGACAGTGGCACTGATAAAATATGAATAGAAAAATGGGAATGGTTCCTGATATCCGCCTCCCAGCGGCGGGAATGGGTACTACCACCTGGCCGCCCACTGCGTGTGCCGCGAATTTTTAAATTCTGTCGGGCTTCAGAAAATACAGCTATATATATATCTGCCAGGTAAGTATGAACAAACTTAATTGTATTATAACAATAACATTTTTATAATAATATAAAGTTTCACTTATACTTACCCGGTGGTTACATAACAAAGCCCGCCCTCCTCCCCTCATATGGACAGGTAGGCATGAAACTTCTGATTTATTGTTGGAATGGTTCCGGTACCCAGTAAGAGGGCGGGGAGTAGAGGGATCACCTGTCAAACCATTTAGCGCTACCGCGAATCAAAATTCTGCCGTTGTACGTCAGGAGACGAACAGCTATATGTAACCACCTCGGGAGGTTAAGGTATAAGTGAAACTTTATATTATTATAAAAATGTCATTTTTCGGAGAGTGGCCTACCCGTGGTAGTCGGTGAGTTGGCCATTCCAAGCGGTTGTTTACTGTATGTAACATTTATTGATCTTACTCAAGATTGCAGTTGTAATCAGCACAATGAAACATTTTGTTGCCTTAGTGAAAGTATGAAACTTTTTATTCCCTGGGTCATGGTTTGAACTGAATTCATTTTTACCTTGTAATCAGTGGTTTTATCCTTACTGCCATCACAACTGAAACTCCACAGTGCTTATTTGATTGTAATTATACACATTTTGGTCTTAATTCACTCCAAACGCTTGAACCATGTTGCTGTTCCTGGTTCCTAAGCACTCACTCCGCAAACACAGTTACGAGCAGCAGACGACTACACTGTTTATGAATCGTGGAAAACAATGAAAAAAAAAAAAAAAAAAGAGCTCTTTACCTGTCCACTTACAGAAGTAGAGATTGTAAAAACAAACGAAGGCAATAAAGGGGGAATGTAAATAAAAACATAAACAATTTTTATTTAATAATGACCCAGACAATTTTGAGAAAATTGGAAAGCTATAGCTTAGTAGCTACTATTTCTTTAAGCAGATAAACTTTATTTTTTCAAATTTATCAAACAGTGGCTGCTGAAGGGCAAGAGCCCATGTCAGGCTCCTACCTGGTTCCCAAGCTCTCATTCCACAAACACAGTTGCAGGTAGACTACACCACTATTCATGTGAGGTGCAGAGCTTTATCACCCTGTTTTTTTTATACAATCTCTGCTTCTGTAAGCCAATAAATTCCCAATTTTTTGCAGATCTGTCAAAAGAAGAAATTGAAAATATTAAAGAAAACTTAGGTACACACAAGGGAGCATGAAAATATTAAAGAAAACTTAAATACACTAAGGGAGCAGTGAATTTGGACTCCTAAACTGTAGGATTATTGCCTTACCTATATCCTTAAACTAGGAAAGGCAAGGCTACCCTTAAACCTGGCTAAGTTAGGCAATATTATGCATTAGCAACATCGGTAATGGAGTCAATATTTTTTGCTCATTTTTTAACTTATCACCTAATGTAATACATGGCTGTATTCTCCCTGTGTCGCAGATTAATAATAAAAAATTAAATAAAAGATACTTTTGAAAACATTTTCAAAGATAATTTTTGGAAAGAAAATTTTTGAAAAAACTGCCATATATTCTGAGATAATTTCAAATTTTTTTCATGACAATATTACACCTTAGTTATTAACAAAAACACCTATAAAATGACAAAATATATAAAACAGTTCTTAATTGGTTGAATCAGAGTATATGTGTGTGTATGTTAACTGACGTTTGCACTCCAACTTTTAAACCAATATTACTATCGTCACAATCACTATAATAATCTGTCTTGAAATCATTATTTGATGGAAAAGAATAAGCATCATCAAAAACTGTTATCACCAAAATTTGAAAAATAAAGATTGTAACTTAAGAATATGAAAGCCTCCCTGGTCCCACCCCCCGGGGCTGACAGAAGGTTTACAATTATGCTGCTTTTATATTATGATTATTAAGAGAAATCTGGCATCTTTTATGCTCAAGAGTGAGCTGAATGGCTGATGAGACTGTTGACATCACTGAAACAGAGCTGAGGGGAGAGACTAAATTTACCGCAATATTTGAAAATAAAGTATCAGTCATGTCGACATCGTCCTTGTGCAGCATATAAAGAGTCGATTTTAGTGACTCGCCACACCTTGTTAAACTAGGCTAGACAAGGCTAGGTTTGGGTGTGTGTATACCAGATAGGTTAGACGAGTAATCTGGGGTTAAAATTGTGATCCTGCACAGCTGGACAAGGCTACTAGTAGGATAGGCTATGCCCTTAAAATACCTATATTTTCTCACAGTAGGTCATGGTTTTACTACTCTTGTTATTGTTGTGGTGCATATCAAATAACAAAGACCTGTACTGCATAGGTTTCAAGGGCTTATTACCAACAATTTTAGTGTCCAATTAGACACGAAGATTGAAGCTTCTTATATTGCCATCTGCCTCAGTAACAATTAAGGGTAGAAACTTGTGGTAGGATGCTTGTGCACCAGTTTATGGGCCCATACAAAATGAAAGAAAGGCCATCCTATTTTTCACAAGACATCTTGATGATTACAGACACCACCCTACTTACAAACTATAGTTACATTCCTGGCGGCTGATTGGATGTTGAATTTTTTGTAAGTTGGTTACTGTACTCTTCATGCCTATTTAAGTATGTATAGTATGATGTAAACTCAATAAAGTAATATACATTTGTTCATCCTAAAACACCATATATTGTACATACAATAATGTATATATACCTGTATATATATATATATATATAGAATAGGCACACAAAAATGTTAACTTAAGGGTAGCAAAGGGAGAGCGCTCAGAACATAATTTTAATTTGCTAAGCTTTTTGTCTGTATCTGAATGTTTGTAAGTAGGATGGTGTCTGTAATTATTTAATATTAATATTTTGGTTTATAATTTGTTTTCAGTGTCATTGGAGAACATCACAAGACTGACACTCACTCACAATCGTCTGACAATGATCCCACCAGCAATCGCCAATCTTATCAACCTGGAAATCCTCAACTTGTTTGATAACATTATTGAAGAGTTGCCAACATCCATCTCATCTCTGAACAAGCTTCGTATCTTGAACGTTGGGTTAGTATTTTGAAATGTACTACAGATTGCAGATCATAATTACATATTAAGCAGCACTGGTTGTTAAAGTTAGAAAGTGTCGTAGAGATTGAAGTAGTAATGGGTTATTAACTTTGCATGGAACTTATTCATTTTCACTATAAAAGTAGCTTAACGACCTTTCATATTTTTATTCTTAAAACGGTTTAACAATACCATTGGTATTTGTATTAATGACAAATCATTGCATGTTTTAACTTAATTTGTTACAGCAAAGAAGAGTGCTAGCAGTGATTACTTATTTTTTTCTAATTTTCAGAATGAATCGGTTAGATGCTCTTCCTCGAGGATTTGGTTCTTTCCCTGTCCTGGAAGTGTTGGATTTTACTTACAACAACATATCAGAAGGAGAAAGTCTTCCTGGCAATTTCTTCATGCTTGGTAATAACATAATCCAATTTTAAGAGTGTATATCACCACCTTCAACATGCTTATGTAAGCTTCATGCTTTATGGGTTAGATATGTTTCCAGGACTTTCCCACATAGTTTAGGTCTTCACCTATGTTCTCTTTCCTTGGTTCCCTTAGATGTGTTCCCACATCTACTGCTTTACTGACTACCATTATAATTGCTCCTCACCCTGCCCCTGGAGGGGGTAGTGCCGTCAGTGCACCTCATGTGGTGCACATAGGCATTACTCTACTTAAGGTTTATTGCAGCCTCCCTTTCAGCACATAGCTGCAACCCCTTTCATTCCTTTTACTGTACTTCCATTCGTAATCTTTCTCTCTCCTTACTTTCCACCCTCTTCTGACAATTGTTTTTTAGTGCAATTACAAGTTTTTTCCTCCAGTTACACGTTTACAATGTTTTTACTCTCAATTTTCCTAGCAGTGCTGAATTACCTCATAGGTGCCAGTGCTTGGCCTTTGGCATAAATTTTATATTCTATTCCATTCTTTATGTCACGAATGTTATGGTGACTTTCACTAGTTCATGCCCGATGTTATGGGCTGATACCCTTACCCTAATGATGGACAGGTTCCAGCCCGTGCGCAAGGACAACTTATAGGTAAACACGTTATTTAATGTATGACACTTACCTGGCAGGTATATATATAGCTATATTCTCTGTTCCACCTGGCAGAAATTTTCAAAACTCGCGGCAAACGCTAGTAACCTATTAGTAGTTCAGGCAACCACCACCCCGTTACCGTGGCACTAGCGCTAGGAACCGTTCCCAATTGGGCCAGATTTTCTCTGCCAGCCGAACCGGCAACATTGTTGGTGGTTCCCTGCTAGGATTTTCATTCTCGTTGCTGACTTTTCATGGATTTTTGGTATTGTACTTGGAAACGTTAGCTTGGCATTCGCTTTGGATTGTTCTTTAAAGATGTCTGATACTGGAAGTATGTTTAGAGTTTGTGTAAAAGAGGGGTGTAAGGTAAGGTTGCCGAAAGCTTCGGTCGACCCTCATACTATTTGTAAGAAGTGTAGAGAGAATGTGTGTACTTGGGAGAATAGGTGTTTTGAATGTGAGAATTTATCAGAGAAGGAATGGAAGATATTTATGAAATATGTTGAAAGGCTTGAGAAAGATCGTGTAAGGAGATCTGTTTCTCGTAGTGAGAAGTCGAATTCTTCTAGCAAAAGGAGTGAATGTATTTCCTCTCCAGCTCCTTCTAACGTAGAATTGGTAGTTCCTTCTCCCCAGGTATCTCCTGCGCCCGCTGCTGTATCGGAGGAGGCGAACGATACACAGATTGTGAAGGTGTTCGCTGCCCTTGCGTCCATGGGCGACCAGATACAGCGACTTACGGATAAAGTTAGTGCTTTTGATGTCAGTGAAAGTGTAGTGGAGGGGGCGTCTGATCGTCTCTCTCGTGCTCCTAGACCTAGACCTCTGTCAAGCTCCCAGACCCAAGGGAGAAGGCATGTCGACAGTCGAAGGGAGGCGAGAGAGGTTTTGTCGCGGTCAGGCGTCCCTTCGAACAGTCCTGTTGCAAGTTCCCAGGCTGTTGCAGTTCGCCGCAGAAAAGGCGTAACTGGGAAGTGTGCATCCTCGGATGGTTCGACTTCTGAGCGGGAACGTCGGTATTCGGTTGTGTCTCGCCCCCTCAAGAGGA
This sequence comes from Macrobrachium nipponense, assembly GCF_015104395.2. Taxonomy (NCBI): domain Eukaryota; kingdom Metazoa; phylum Arthropoda; class Malacostraca; order Decapoda; family Palaemonidae; genus Macrobrachium; species Macrobrachium nipponense. Next base: position 1,556,400 of record NC_087213.1, on the reverse strand, counting down.
CTTTCAGGACATCGACCGCTCTCGAGAGACATGCTCAAGATCGTGAGGCTTGGAGTAGTCCTGAGGTTTTGTCCTCCTCGGAAGACGGGGACGCAGTTCCGATCAAGAGGAAGAGGATCTTTCGTGCTAAAGACGACTTAGTACGGCCTTCTCGTCCTTGGATTTCGATGAGAGACTCTCCTCCATCTTCTTGTTTGTCTTCCCCTCGTCTCTCTCCGTCGGGTAGAGTACAAGATCGCTCTCCGTTACGTCGCAGTCCTGCTCGTAATCCTCCTCCTTCGTCCTCTGCCATTCAGGAAGATAGTACGAAGGGTTTCGTAAGGGAAATGCAGTCTAAGCAGGCAGTTCTTGTGAAGTCTTGGGATGCTCCTGTGCAGGCATCTTCGAGGCGGAAGGACGATTTCCTTCCCGTTAAGTCTTCTAAGAAGGAAGACAAGGGCGCGTTCGCCGAGGACGCAGGACGCACTGGCGCTACGAGGACGGGCGATCGCTTGGTTATTCAGGACGCAGAACGCAGGAAGAAGAAAATGGTTTCGGAAGAAACAGGACGCAAACGTCAGGACTCGGGATCAATTGTGGACGCAAGACGCAGGCGGCAGGAAGCAGATGTGTCTACGATGGACGCAGGACGCAGGCAGGGCACAGGACATCGATAGGCGGCAGGACGCCGATTCTTCGTTAGCCGCAGGCGGCAGGACGTTATTCCGTCAGCGAAGCGTCAACACGACAGTGATCTGCAAGACATTTCTTCAGCAGAAGAGGATTTGGATTTAGTTGAGGAAAAGAATACGGAACCTTCTTCAGATTACAAGATTCTGACTTCACGTCTTCTTTCTATTTTTGAAGGGGAATTCAAACCAACAGCTCCTTTATCTCCCTTATCGCAGTTTTCCAAGACTAGGACTCCAAAGAAGTCCTCTTTCCTTAAGATGACTCTATCAATTTCTGCGAAGAAGGCCCTTCAACGTGTGAATGACTGGATGAAGGATAAGAAAGAAGCGGGGAAATACTCTTTCGCTTTTCCACCAGCTAAGTTAGCATCGAAGTCAGGAGTATGGTACGCTACTGGAGAAAGTCTAGGCCTGGGAGTACCTGCCTCCTCCCAGGGGGACTTCTCCAGTAATAGTAGACAGCCTCACGCAGACAGGCGTTACAGTCTGCTAAGGTCTGGTGGACTTCGTCCGAGTTTGACCATCTTTTTAAAGGGATTTTTAGGACTTTCGAAGTCTTCAATTTCCTAGATTGGTCTTTGGGAGCACTGGCGAACTCCTAGAAGAAGAAGATTTGCAGGATATGGAAGCAGCTAAGAGCATTATGTCCTGCATGGACAAAGCTCTGAGAGACGGAACGAATGAACTGGCTTCTTTGTTCACAGCAGGAGTACTAAAGAAGAGATCGCTGTTGTGTTCTTTCGCTTCAAAAGGGGTTTCAAACTCTCAGAAATCGGAGTTGCTGTTCTCTCCCCTTTCGAAACAGCTGTTTCCTTCAGAGGTGATTAGGGATATAGCTCTCTCCCTTTCTCAGAAGGCCACTCAAGATCTTCTCTCGTCTTCAGTTAAGAAGTCCTTACCATCTAAGTTGGTTAAGAAAACTCCAAAGGAAACTAGGCCTTCTCAACAGCCCTTTCGAGGCAGAACATTTGCTCGACCCGCCTTTAGGGGTAAGAGAGTAGAGTACCCGCTAAAAGAGGAGCCAAGACCACCTCTAAACAATGAGATATCAGTCCTCCAGACGACAGTGGGAGCCAGACTTCAAGGTTTTTGGGAAGTTTGGCAGAACATGAAGGCAGATCCCTGGGCTGTCAACGTAGCTCGGGAAGGGTACAAGATTCCTTTCTTGAAGAGACCTCCTCTCACAACATCTCCGAGAGCCCTCGGGGCAAATTACAACGATTTAGTGAAGAAAGCAGCTCTGTGGGAGCAAGTAGCTTCCATGCTAGAGAAAGGAGCCATAGAGCCTGTTCTGGATCAGAATCTCCGGGATTTACAACCGGTTGTTCCTGGTTGCAAAGTCCTCGGGAGGTTGGAGGCCAGTTCTGGATGTAAGTCAACTGAATCTTTTCGTAGAAAAGACCAAGTTCACTATGGAGACGAACGATTCAGTACTGGCAGCGGTACGTCCAGGGGACTGGATGGTGACCCTGGACTTACAAGACGCATACTTTCATATTCCGATTCATCCAGGAAGCAGGAAGTATTTAAGGTTTGTGATTCAGGACAGGGTCTTTCAGTTCAAGGCCCTGTGCTTCGGCCTTTGCACAGCCCCCAAGTGTTTCACGAGGATGATGTCCAATGTGGCGAGATGGTTGCACTTAAGAGGGATCAGAGTGTCTTTTTATCTGGACGACTGGTTGATAAGATCCCAATCAAGAAGTCAATGTCTGGAGGACTTGAATCAAACATTGAACTTAGCAAAAGACCTAGGTCTTGTGGTAAACATGGGAAAGTCTCAATTGAATCCCCAACAACAGATAGTTTATTTGGGGATTCAGATATCGTCAGTGACTTTTCGGGCTTTTCCGTCCCCGAAAGGCAAGCCCTATGCATTCGGAAGGTGCAGGACTTTCTAAATAAAAGACCCGATTGCTCAGCAAGAGAGTGGATGAGTCTACTGGGCACACTCTCTTCGCTAGAGAGGTTCATTTCTTTAGGAAGACTGCACATGAGACCTCTACAGTTTTTCCTGAAGGATTCATGGCCAAGAAAATTGCAACCGGATTCCTTCCAGTTTCTAATTCCTGCCGAAGTGAAGGAGGAATTAAAGTGGTGGCTAACTCCAGGCAGGTTAGCAAGAGGGATGTCGCTTCAGCAGAAGAGCCCAGACCTCATCTTGTATTCCGACGCGTCGGACGCGGGTTGGGGAGCGACATTAGGCACTCAAGAGGTGTCGGGACTTTGGAGCAAGGAAGAAACAAGTTGGCACATAAACAGGAAGGAATTGATGGCAATTTTCTTGGCCTTGAAGCACTTCAGAGAGTTGATTCGAGACAAGACAGTGCAGATCAACTCGGACAACACCACGGCTCTGGCATACATCCGCAAAACAAGGAGGGACTCATTCTTTTCCCCTTTACAAGCTGGCAAAGGAAGTTCTGCTTTTGGGCGGAAGGAGGGAAAAGCGTTTGCGTTGCTGCTTTCACCAGTTTATACAAGGAGAGAAAAATGTGAGTGCGGACCTGTTGAGCAGAAGAGAACAACTTCTCTCGATGGAGTGGACGTTGCACATGGAGGTTTGCCAGAGCCTGTGGAAGTTGTGGGGCCGTCCGGTAGTAGATCTGTTTGCGACAGCCAGAACAAAAATGTTACCAACCTATTGCTCTCTGGTTCCAGATCAGGAAGCAGTGGCGGTCGACGCATTCCTGATGGATTGGACAAACTTAGATGTGTACGCTTTTCCTCCGTTCAAGGTACTGGGGAAAGTTATGAAGAAGTTCAGGGAGAGCCAAGGAACGAGGATGACCTTAATAGCCCCGTTTTGGCCGGCCCAAAGTTGGTTCACAGAGGTACTGGAATGGACAATAGATACGCCAAGGACTCTTCCTCTAAGAGTAGATTTACTCAGACAACTCCACTTCGACAGGTTTCACAAGAATACCCTCGCTCTGGGTCTGACTGCGTTCAGGACTATCGAAAGTCTTGTCAGAGCGAGGGGATATTCTAGAGAGGTGGCCAGTGCAGTGGCTAGAGCCAGAAGAACCTCCACAATCACAGTATATCAGTCGAAGTGGGAGAATTTCCGGAAGTGGTGTAAGAACAGGAAAGTGTCTTCATCCAGTACCTCTGTGACCCAAATCGCAGACTTCCTTCTATACTTGAGGAAGGAATTGGGTTTGTCAGTTTCGACAATCAAAGGTTATAAAAGTATGCTGACCTCAGTGTTTAGACACAGAGATCTAGACATCTCGAATAACTTAGACCTTAGAGATCTGATTAGGTCATTTGGTACCAAGAAACAACCCCAATGCAGGCCCCACCTGCTTGGAACCTCGATGTTGTCTTGAAGTATTTAACCTCTAGCAAATTCGAGCCTTTAGAGAAATCCTCTCTGAGAGATGTTGCTAAGAAAACTATCTTTTTAGTCGCTTTGGCAACGGCTAAAAGAGCTAGTGAGCTTCAGGCCATATCGAAGAAGGTGGGATGGAGACATGGCAACGCAGTGTGTTCATTCCAAGAAGGTTTCTTGGCCAAGAATGAGAATCCAGCTAATCCTTGGCCAAGATCCTTTGAAGTTTTGGGTCTGTCTGAGTTAGTGGGTCACGAGCAAGAAAGAGTTCTCTGCCCAGTGAGAGCATTGCGTTTTTATATGGAAAGAACAAGAGAGATCAGAGGGAATTCTGATGCTCTGTGGTGTTCAGTTAAAGACCCCAGTAGACCCATGACGAAGAACGCTCTAGCCTTCTTCATGAGAGAGTTGATTAGAGAAGCTCATATGTTGTGTCAAGAGCAGAGCTTTGGTATTTTGAAAGTGAAGGCTCATGAAGTCAGGGCAGTTGCGACTTCATTAGCTTTTAAAAAGAATTTAGCCCTCAAGGAAATTATTGAATCCACATATTGGAGAACTAATTCAATATTTGCGTCTCATTATCTTAGGGATATTCAGACAACCTTTGATAATTGTCAGACGCTAGGTCCATACGTGTCCTCTGGTACAGTATTGGGCAAAGGAGTTACTACCCCATAACCTTCTTTTAAGCCAGTTGATTTTATTAGGTGATGGTGTTTGTGTTTTTGGTCGTCTGAGAAAAGTGTTCGGTACTTTTATCAGTCTTGTGAGTATTATCTTGGTATGGTGTGTGTGTAGTTCAGGTAAATGATCTTTTACTAGCTTGAATGCCGTGGCATAAGAGGGCTGTACGGTTCTGTCAACGCATTGGTCACGTCCAGTTGTCAGTTCCAGTCTTAGCTTCTTCAACATACAGGACACTTCCTTGTTGAGAGCTCCTAAGGTTTAAGCAGGCTTAGAGGCAGGACCTATGAAGTCAGCTACCTTAGCAGGTAAGGAACCTAGAGTTTTAATAATATTTTAATAATATTTTTATACTCTAATAATGTTGCTGTCTTTGACCCACCTCCAAATGTGTCAATCAGCTATATAATATTATTACCTGCCAGGTAAGTGTCATACATTAAAATGAAGTTTTTATGTTAAAACAAAGTTTAATGTATACTTACCTGTCAGGTATATATAATTCAATTCCCACCCTCCTCCCCTCAGGAGACAGGGTTCAGAGAAAATCTGGCCCAATTGGGAACGGTTCCTAGCGCTAGCGCCACGGTAACGGGGTGGTGGTTGCCTGAACTACTAATAGGTTACTAGCGTTTGCCGCGAGTTTTGAAAATTTCTGCCAGGTGGAACAGAGAATATAGCTATATATATACTTGCCAGGTAAGTATACATTAAACTTTGTTTTAACATAAAAACTTCATTTTTACAATCTCTATTACAAAACTAAACTCATTTAGAAATTAACAAAGCTAAGTACATAAATGGAACTTAGGTGGCTCATCACACCACACTTGGACAAATTCAGTGTGGCCACGCAACCACTCAAAAACACTAAGAATTCCACAAAGTCAAATTACACTTTCTCAATGAAACAAGTACCAACACATTTGTTAAAAGAATCTGAACAGTGCAATAATGATTAAACTCAATTAGCCCAACGATGGCTACAAAAAGGAACGATTACTTACTTTGTGCAATTCTGGTCAATCACCTTCAGCCTTATCACCTCACACCCGCACGCCACGTTCAAGACCCAGACGTGTTGTTAACTGTACCAAGTTGATTAATGAGGAAAGTCCAAGAGTGGCGTCCAAGAGTGGCGTCCAAGGGGTTTTATAGCTGTGTGGATCGGGTTAGTAATTTTTATCGAATTAATTTTCGTTGAGGATGAGACATTCCTTTGTTTTTCGTATAATTTACAAAACAACATGAATTTTGCCATTAAGCAATGAGGGAGGAGAGGCAATGACCAATAAATGCACACATACAAAAAGGAACCTTTTCACTACAGCTGCCAATCTGCCATATGCTTGACAAACAATCTTTACGTTACAAAGGAGAAAATACAGAGGGGCGGAAGATATGTCTTGTAAAATTTGTGCGCTAATTTTTCACAACACTTTATATGATAAATATCATGATAATCAATGTCAAATGTAAAAGAACAAGGACAACTAGAGTAGCAGCCTGCAGCAGAACAGAAATGTTTAAAGTTGGTTTACTGCAATAATCAATACTTTGCTTCTGTTTGCACTGGTTATGGATGCACTGAGTTAAGGGATAAGGAATGAAAATCAACTGGAATTGTTATATGCATTGGCTGTGGAAGATTATGACAGAGTGAAGAAGAATTTCAAAGACGTAAAAGAGTGGCAGGAATTTCTTGAATGGGGTGATGTGAAGGTGCATGTGAGTAAAGCTGAGATTAATGTGTCCAGCAAGTAGAGGAAGGATAAGTTATTTGTAACAGACAAAAGAGGTTGATTGTAACTATATGAATACTCCACATAAGGTAGATCTTTTACCAACCAGCTGCCAATTTTACCAAACCAATTCAAGGTGCTTGCTGGATAAATGAATGTAAAGTTGGCTTGAAGTTGTTAATGAAAAGTTAATCAACTGCCTGTGAAAGCAGTTTGGGGGTGTTAGTAAAAGGGATTTGTATGCAATTAAACAGTTTTTAAAATAGCTTCATATGTATAGAGTAACTTGTACTGTTTACATAAATTACAGAATCCCTGCGAGCCTTGTATATGGGTGACAACGATTTTGAAGTTCTCTCTCCAGAAATCAAGAACTTGAAGAATTTGCAGATTGTAAGTAGTCTTATGACTTTTATTTCTTTCTTTTATAGTAGAAAGAAATATTAAAATGTTTGAATGGTGTAAGTTGTTTATATAGTTTTGTATAGCAGTTTTTATTAGTAGGAAGTTATGTATTCATCCTTATGTATTTATCTGACCATCAGTCTCTCCATGAGAGCTCTGAAAGTTAGAAAAGAATATCAATTAATTGATTTTAGATGGATTAGTTGTTGGCTAAGGTAGGCTGATTTCCAAGTTATATATTCGTAATCGGTGTTACCTTTGAAATTGCTCTTCCTTTCAGTTTTGAGTTTCTGGTATTAGCCTGCTTTGTATCTGTATTTTCCTGTTTAGTCTGCTAGATTTTTTCATATAAGTAGCTAATGTTATTGCTGTAACCTCATCATGAAGAATGATAAGGCTGTTGAGAGTTTAAACTTTCAGGAGATAACCATTTTCAGGAGATAACCATTTGTTCAGTCCCTTCAGCATTACTGTGCTCCACTTTTCACTGTTCATCCAAAAACAAATCTTCTATGTGACCCTTGAGTCTTGAAATGTGATTCATTGGTTTAGGTAAACTACATATGATCATTATAATTTTGATATATCTTTTGAAGTATGAAAATCATTTCCAAAATAGTTTTTGATATGTTGGTATTATTTCATTTAATTGCATTTTTCATTAACTGGATGTTGTAATTCCAGTTCATATTATTGCTGTAACATTATCATAAAGAATGATGAGGTTAGTGAAAATTCAAAGTTACAGGAGATCTGTAACCATAGCCTTCAGTGATTTTTTCAGTCCCCTCAGCATTACTGTGCTCAAATTTTTAATGCTCATTCAAAAGCAAATCTTTTTTGTGACCCCTTTGAGTCTAGAAATGTGAGTCATTGGTTTAAACTACCTATAATAATTATAATTTTGATATAGCTTTGGCATGCATGTTTTTTATATAATTCAATTTAATTGTAAACCATTATTTCATTGACTGGTTGACTGGGTGTTTGTAATTCCAGCTTTGTCTGCGCGACAACGACTTGGTAGCTCTACCTCGTGAAGTTGGAGAGCTGAACTCGCTTACGAGAGTTGCACATTCAAGGCAACAGACTGGAAGTCTACCACCTGAAATAGGTTTGTTTGATTATTTTCTTTCTTGGCATGAGACCATAAATGTAGTTTGGGAGGAAAATGTTCATCAGGATTTTATCTGAACTTTCAGACATTATCAATAGAATTTCTGTTGCTCATTAGAAATATACCAGGTTTTGAGGTTGTTATTCTATAGTTAATTGCTCTTGTTTAAGTATTTTACTCTTAATTTCAAGCCAAAAAATTAGATAACAAAAACTATAGTGAAGTACAAAATGTAGGATTAGTATTGTTATACCAATAGTGTGTCTTAATGTACATACTCACATTATACGTACAATAGTTTTAGTCCAATATTACAGCCTAGTCCGACCAGTTTTGAGTGTGACAGGGCATATAGAGCCATATATTTATAAAGGTTCACTAGTATATTGGTTATAGGTTTTGTGGGCAAGATGCTAATGTCAGACCAATCCCTATATTTTCAGATTTTTACTATGAAAATATAGTATGAGGTGCCTACTTCTCAGACAATCTCTCCTTATGAATCTCCTGCATTTCCATTCTCACTCGGTATTTCACACAAACTCCACACACACTTAATCAATTGTGGCTTTTCACAACTGTCACAAATGTCTTTTTAACAATATAGTTTGAATTTGATAAAGATAATACAAAGGTCACCAGAACATAGTTAAAACTAAAATAGTAACTTAGCATCTCAGTATTTATAAAGTAATAATAATAAATGACAACACTAAATAATAAATTCTGGGCACATCATGATGGTGATGTGTGTAACACACATACTGTATAGACTTGTAACGTCCTTGTATTCCTTGAAGCTTTAGTATCTTTGCAATTAAGTGTCAACATTCTCAAGCACAAGAGCTCTCTAATCAAAAATTACTACATGGCCTGTCGTCATCAGGATTTTTAAGGTTCATCATAAGTTCTTTGATTATTGTAGTGCAAAGCTTATCGTATTATTCAGCCATTTCCTTTACAACACCATTTTCCATATTCCATTCTGAACGAATCGTGTAAACAATTTTGTTTACTCTAAATGACAATGCCACTATTAATATAACCATAACATGTTTAGAATATCCCAGGCCAGTGCTCACTCAAGAGTTCATGTAGCTAAATTATTGGCGCACATCCCATGAAAATCCTTAGTGGGATAGTGTTGTCAGTACACCTCGCACAGTGCACTGTAGACATTACATTGGTTCTTTGCAGTGTCCTCTCTGCCTGTAGCTGCAGCCCCTTTCATTCATTTTACAGTACCTCCATTCATATTTGCTTTCTTCCATCTTAATTTCCACCCTCTCCTAACAATCGTTTCATAGTGCAACTAAGAGGGTTTCCTCCTGTTTACACTTTTGAAACCTTTTTTTGTTTCAATTTCCCTTTGTGCTGAATAACCTCATAGGTCCCAGTTCTTGGCCATTCCACATCTCATGAAGATGCATTAGTATATATCATGATTTATCATTGTTAAATGATTTAACTAGACAACTGAATTAACATTTGTAACTCATAACATTGGCCTGAAGGGTTTGTTCTTAATGAATAATTAAATTTTATTTAGTATATATGCTTTATTGCAAGTTCTTAAAAATTTAATGTTTGGATGAACTGAAAATGTTTAAGATTTTGACTAAATATCTTTTTATGACTTGTTTCCAATACTGGATAGTTGAGTGTGAAAAATGGATAATCATGGAAAACTGTGTGACTGCAATTATTGTTCTGCAACCCCTGTACAGGCAGTCCCTGGGTTACGACGGGGGTTCCGTTCTTGAGACACGTCGTAAGCCAAAAATCGTCGTAAGCCGGAACATCATCAAAAATCCTAAGAAAACCTTACTTTTAATGCTTGGGTGCATTGAAAACTATGTAAACTGCATTCTTATGGCATTTCATCAAAAAAACCTCCAAATATTTATTATTTTGCATTTTTGGTGTCCTATTTCATCTAGTGTTGTAGGCGTTGTAACCCTGGAACATGCGTCGTAACCCTGGAACATGCATCGTAACCCTGGAACATGCGTCGTAACCCTGGAAATAATATCTGACGAATATAATTGAAAAGCGTCATAACCTCGGAACGTCGTTAAGCCGAGACCGTCGGTAACTCGGGGTGGGACTGCCTGTATTCAGGTAAAACAGGGTTATGTGGGTTATTCATCTAGTGTCCACTGGTCAGATGAGTGTGAACAATTCAAAGACAGGATAGGATAACATAACTATGATGCAATGTGGCATTCTTTTTTAGAATGAAGAAGCCAAAATCCAAGTCATTTTAATGTTTTAAAATTTTGTTATTGTTAGATTCAATATTTATTAATGCATGTTATGTATTTAATATTTGGGTTTTAGAAATAATAAAAAATTGCTGACAGGAGCAGCTAGTCGTATTGATTGCAGTAATTTTAAAGACTTCTAGAACAATTCTACAGTCACAGGAAAATATAAATTTTTGCGTTGCCTCTAGAGTCACTGAAAAAATATAACTTATTGCAGACAGTTGTTTGATCAGAAAATTGTAGTGTTTTAACAGTCTAATAGCTTATAACAATTGGTAACAGTTGTTTGATAGAGAAAAGTGGAGTGTTTTGAAGAACAGTATAATAGTTCATAACAATTAACAGGTCTGCATCATGATTATCAAGTTGTTTTTGTAGTAAAGGTCAACCTAGATCTCAGACATTTACATGCCTGCCACTGACCTGTTTCTCTTTCGTAGGTCACTTAGATTTGTTGGGCAGCCGATCGTGTTTCCGTCTGGAGGGCAACCCATGGGTGCCTATGATTGCAGATCAGCTCCTCCTTGGACCATCACATGTCATGGATATGTTACGCAATGAGTCCTACAAATTGTAAGTTCATTACTGTTGTAGAATTACATATCAGTACGTACAGTTTGTTAAAATTTCTCCCTTTCTGTCTCATGCCCAGAGTCAATGCTAGTATTCGCGCCTCAGTGGCATGGTTGGTATGGTGTTGGCGTCCTACCTCAGTGGTCACGAGTTCGATTCTCTGCCATTCCATTTAGGAGAGGTCCCGTTGCTGAATAACCACTGGTTCCATGCAACGTAAAAACTCCATACAAACAAACAATGCTAGTATTCTCATTTTCTCATTGACAAAATAACATTTAATATGGTAATTTGAAGGATAGACCCCTTTGGGTAGTACTAGTTCAGTCTGAGCACCTCACATGGTGCACCTTAGGCCTTATTTAAGGTTCTTTGCAGCATCTGTTTGGACCCTAACTGCAACCTCTTTCCGTTTACTGCACCTCTCTTCAAATTCTCTTTCTTCCATCTTACTTTCTACCCTCTTTTAACAATTGTTACATAGTACAACTGCAAAGTTTTCCTACTGTTACAACTTTAACCTCATTGGTTCCACTGCTTGGCCTGAAATTTATATTTTTCATTCAAAGGAAGTCAGTTTACCAAAATTTACTCTGTCATAGATGTTTAGGACTTGCCAGGCTTTGCAGTACCTGGTTTCCTATTTATAAGGAAAATCTATTAAGAAGTGCTCTTTGATTAAGGAAGTTCATACTATAGTTTCTCATGTGCTGTAATGTACAGTTGGTCTATGAACATTAAATTAATTGCCAAGATTCACAGAACAAACAACCAGTTATATGCGGCCTGCTTTAGAACTCGTCTTGGTTACTTTTATAACCATCTTTGCATTTAAATCACTTGCTGTTCATATACGAAACAAACCTTCGGTTTAACATTAGGGTAAATACTCAGCGCCAGCTGGAAACCGGTAAAGTTTAAAATAATTGTGTACGCAAGGGACTATTGGCATCTGTGCTTGGTCACGAGTCATGTGGAGCCACCCACACACCCCTCTGTAACTCGTGACCCCGTTAGTTATTTTCTTACCGCCTTTAAGAGAGGAGGTGCTTTACTTCATTCCTTTTAAAGCCGGTTTAGTTTGCCCCCTGTTGTTTTGAATCTGTTGCTTTTGAATTCCCTAGCATTATTGTGAACATGGAGCCTTCTCATGTTTCGAGATTTCCTGGTGTTACGACCCTTGTTGGGCCGTGGTGCAGGTTTGTCTACACTAAAGGATGTATACTCAGTGTTGTTACAGAGTATCCAGCAAAAGATGGTCAATGGAGACGAAAACACTCAGGAAAACTCAACAATATTTATTAACAAAGAAAAATAATCAAAGTCAACCTTGTGACTGCCAAGGACAAACTCTAGCCCTTAAATAATCCCTTAGGATTCCTAACTACTAAAAACTAAGCCCTAAACAGAGATAATAGAGAGAAACACATGAATGCAAATACATCAAAATATACAATACAAATTTCCTTAAAAATAAATACTTAAATACTAAATGTCTTAATATTAAATGTTAACAAAATCACAAGGTTGACTAAAAACTGAAAAATTACGTTAACATCTGATACCTTCCTCCCCGAAGAAAAAAAATTTAAGCCAGAAAATTTTTTTTATAAATGTAGTACTAACAAACCTGTAAGGAAAGAATAAAGACAATCTACAACAGGCAAACATACAATAATAGAGCAACAAATCTGAAACCAAATTATATTACATCAACAGAAAATACCATTGGGGAATGCAAACCAAAAGCTTTATATAGCTTACCATTATTTTAAAGATCAAGTGATATTACCATACTCTGAACCCAAAGACAAGGCATGGCAAAGGACAGACATGACATAACAATACCCATAGTTTAAACAGGATCATAAAAGTCACAAATCCCTAAGTCTAAGGAAACCAACCTACTTAACTTTACCTAAATAAACTTACAGGCACACACAGGCCTACACCTTAACCTACAATACACGAACAATATAGTCCAAAAAGTCATTATATATATAATCATCAATTCAAAGTCCAAAGTATATTGTGACAAATCAATAATTGGCTAGGAACCAAGGGCAATATCATAAAATATTAAGAGTGTATAAAATTCATACAAACCTCAACAACTGGCAGTCGCCAAACCGTATAATAAAAATAAACAGGTATTAACAAATAAACCTACTAAATTCAAACCTATAAAACTTGCAGGAACATTGAAACCATACTATATTCAAAAAATAATTTTTTTTCATATAACCTATTGGAGAAACGAGCAGGGTGACGTACGAGAGAGAAGGCAAACTAATCAATTTCGGGAAAGGGCATCAGGAATCTTATTTTCGGAACCCTTAATGTGCTTTATCACCAATTTAAATTCTTGAAGAAAGAGAGCCCAGCGCAAGATCCTCTGGTTGGCTCCTTTCATCCGTTCAATAAAAACCAGTGGGTTATGATCAGTCCAGACCTCTAGGGAAAAGAAAAATTAGTTACATAGGGTTTAAAGTGCATAAGGCCAAGGGTGCGGACCAAAGCAAGGGCTTCTTTTTCAATCGTTGAGTATCTTCTTTCTGCCGCCAATAACTTACGACTGAAATAAGATACTGGGTGAACTTCACCTTCCTCATTCCTTTGAAAGAGGACACCACCAATTCCTACATCACTGGCATCAACAGCAATGATAAATGGTCTTTGAAAATCTGGGGAAATTAAAATGGGGTTAGTCAACAACACAGATTTAAGCTTATTAAAAGCTTCCTCACACTGCTCGACACAAAAAGAATTTCTGACCCTTTTCTAGGAGTTTTGTAAGAGGATGAGCAAGGTCTGAGAAATTTCTAACGTACTTTCTGTAGTAGCCAATCATACCTAGAACCCTTCTCACCTCTCTGACATTACTTGGGCTTTTCAAATTAATAATAGCCTCGAGGTTAGCTTGTTTCGGAGCCACCTGACCCAAACCAACCTCGTGACCCAAATAACAAACCTTAGTCTTACCAAATTCACACTTGGCTAAATTTATAACCAAACCAGCAGACCTAAGAGCCCAATTGTTACGACCCTTGTTGGGCCGTGGTGCAGGTTTGTCTACACTAAAGGATGTATACTCAGTGTTGTTACAGAGTATCCAGCAAAAGATGGTCAATGGAGACGAAAACACTCAGGAAAACTCAACAATATTTATTAACAAAGAAAAATAATCAAAGTCAACCTTGTGACTGCCAAGGACAAACTCTAGCCCTTAAATAATCCCTTAGGATTCCTAACTACTAAAAACTAAGCCCTAAACAGAGATAATAGAGAGAAACACATGAATGCAAATACATCAAAATATACAATACAAATTTCCTTAAAAATAAATACTTAAATACTAAATGTCTTAATATTAAATGTTAACAAAATCACAAGGTTGACTAAAAACTGAAAAATTACGTTAACATCTGATACTGGATATCACAAGAAGCAGATAAACACCGATATTATCTTCGACGCTTTTGACGTCGGGGTACTCATTGTGTAGTAGGTTGCAGGTGCAGAAACTCTTCAGATACAGTTAATTTGCTGCCTGTACTTTGGATTTTCACATATTTATATGGATTGCCTGTGAATCCAAAGCTTGGATGTATCAGGATGTGCTTTGGGAAGTAATTTTGACAAATTGTGCTCCTTTCCCTGCGGCAAGAGGTGTGCATCACCATCTTGTTTTCGTTCCAGATACATAGGCAGAGTTGATGGATGGAGGTATGCGATCGGCGTTAGGCCTATCAGGGGTACCAACCCAAGAAGGCCAGTTGGTTTGCTATTTGACATCACGCTGCCTTCCAGGGTCCCACGCTATGGGTGTTCCTTCTATCCTAATATGCACTGAATGGCGGTTGAATTTGTCAACATCTGTAGAGAAGCAGATAGTGCAACACTGCAGTCTTTTGAGTCAGGTTGCAACAGCCTTGCACTTCTTGTCGAGTGCTGGCTTCGCATTCAAGATGCTCAGTGACGTCATAAACATGGCACCCGCCATGATGTCATTTCACAGCTGCGGCCTACACGGAGACAGAGACATGCTTCCATTTTCGCTTCTTCGAGGTACAAGAGAACTTTACAACTACGCTTTCGGATTTGGCGACACGCACATTTTTTGAGAGAAATTGCAAGTGTTAGGAGATATAAACACATAGTGGAAAAGACGCAAGTCTTTCCTCTGTCTCTTTCCACTTAGGTGTCAACAAGCTTAGGTGACTGACGCCAGTGCGTTCTCCTGCCAGTCCTTGAAGAACAGGGACTTCGTGGCTGATCCTCGAGCCAAGAGAAGTTTCTTCTCCATCTTCAAGCCAGGACTGTCACATCCCTATTATAAGAAAGCACAAGAAGTAGTTGTAATTGTCGAACAAGTGATTGATGGAAGATTGGTCTAGTGTGGCTGTGAAGAGTTGAGGAATGCTAGAATCAGGGACTTCGTGACTGATCCTTGTGCCAAGAGGAGAAGAATAATTTCCTCTTCATCTTTGAGCCAGGACTGTCACATCCTTGTAAAAAGTAGCAATGCCACAGCAGTTTGGGTCTCTTGGTCTTGGCTGCATGAGTACCATCAACAGCCTCATGCTTCCATCAAGCTTGATGACGTCATAGCCAAAACCGCTATCAAAATGGCGGTAGTTATGACGTCACAGCCTACTGCTGCCAACCTCTCGTCTTCGGTAGCATCTTTATAATTACGCTCTCATTTCAGGAGCACGCACTTATGGAGAAATGTGAATTTTCTCATAGGATAAGCGGCAATACCGGTGCGTGCTCCAGTTAAATTTTGAATAAGAAAGCTTAAGCAGTAGTTTAGCTCAGTCAACTCTTAGACGTTTGCCGTTTAGGTTGTCAACAGTCCAGTGATAGCCTAGGTTGTGATAACCATGTTGGCCATAGAGCTTATGACGGACGTATGAACCATGACGCCCATGAGAGCTATGAAGGGCTTAAGAACCATGACGACCATGAGAGCTATGATGGCCATGAGGACTATGAAGACCATGAGGAATATGACGGTTATAGGAATATGATGGTCGTAAGGAATATGACGGCTGGAAGGACCATGACGGTTGTAGGAGGCAACTGTGTAAACAGTGATGGGCTTAGGAATCGTTCGTAAGAATTTGGGGTGCTGGTTAATCAGTGTTGCCAATTTAGACGAACTTGATACATACGCCGATGCCTTTACAAACTGTTTCCATGAATTCTAGGTGTCATAGTAATGCAATAATGGTAAAATTGCTCTCATATTTGTATATACAGTGGTCCCCCTGTATTTGCGGGGTATGCGTACCCCCCCCCCTATTTTGTTATTTAAAACTCAAGAAAAACCACTAAAAATGTTCATACTTAGTTTTTTTTAATAGTTTTATCACAAAAAGTGCATTTTATGATGAAATTGATGAAAAAAACCAAGAATTTGTGGATATTTCTCATAGAAAAATACCGTGAACGCACGAATTTTCTGCGAATAATGAGGGGAAATGTTCCCGAGAGTAATCCGCGAATGTGTGAGTCTGCAAATCCGGAGAACGCGAATACGGGAGGCCCACTGTAGATTGCAATTATATGCTTAATTCACTTATTTCCACGGTTTTGTGTAAGTTTTATCCTAAGTTTGGAAGGTAAACACAAACCAATTGGCAACTGCTGGTTTAATCATGAGAACGAGAACAGCGTAGTTTTACAATGCACGTAATGCTAGACGGCCGTAAGGTCCACGCAGTAGTTATTGAGATGTGTCACCCTCTCATTTACATGCTAAGTGAAGTGAAGGTGCATCAGCCATGTTCACCTGCTGTCTACCAACGTGGGCACCCATCTCAACCAGTCTATGGATTCCTCTTAGTAATCGAATACAGTTTGCATGGTGGGAATTAACAGACTTTGGGTTGACCCGAAAAGACTTCAAACCTTTACAGGTCAGAAGAATTCCCTTGCTTTGTATACTTATTGGTATAATCTCGTTTGTTCCTATAAGAATATTGACCAAACGGTTCGACTCTTAGACAGGTAGTTACAGTTAGTCGATAGCTTGGTTACTTTGCAGTAAAGTACTGTAGAGCCATTCTTCTTTACGAAAGCTCATGAAACTGATCGCACAAGGCTTTTTTATTTTGTTGGGAGTAGAATTGGTGGCGATAGGTATCCCATAAACTAAGGTTCAGGACTACTCTTTGAGTAAGTTTCGGGTGTATGGGCCATTAAGAAAACTTCAAGTCGAAAGGAGGAGGTGGAACTTCTTTCTTTCACTACTTTAGGTAGACAAGCCTAAGTAGTGCATCTGTAACCTAGGATGCTATATCCCAGTTAATTGAGTCATATCTTTTAGCCTAACAAGTGGTTAAATTCGTAGCCTACCCCAGCTAGTTCGAATCTACCGCCACTATCTTAGTTTAATCTGAGTAGTAGTTCTTAGCTTAGACTGTCTGAACTGACTGGTTTGGGCATACATGTGCCAACTTAGCCTAGCTAACGGTTGTGGTCTTGGCTTTTGAAACTGCATTTACTATATTAGCTTAGTCTGAGTGGTACAGTTCTTAGTTAGATTAGCCTAACTCTTGGGTAGCTGGTTCCAGCATACACGTCAACTTAGCCTAACAATGGGTTGATGACTTAGCATGGCCTTGCTACTTGAACATGCCTTTACTATCTTAGCTTGGTTTGAATAGTAAGGTTAAAAGCATAGCTGAGCATTGGCCAGCACCTAGGCTACCCATTTGGAACACTTTTACCACCTCAGCCTAGCAGGTTGTGGTTGTAGCCTAGCATGTATAGTCCAAACTTTCTTGGACGAATTTACCCTAACCTAAGTCATTGAGTTTCTAGATTAAGCGAGTCTATCCTAGCCTAGACTAGTTAGAGTACTTCTCTGATGGACTTAGCCTGGCCTAAGTGATGGAGGAGTTAGCCTAGCCTAATTGGTGAAAGAATTAACCTAGCCTAACCTACCAAGCCAGCGTGAACCTGGTCTTGCCAACTTGAAATAAGTTGACCAGTTCGGAATTGACTATACCTACTAAACCTAGTCCAAGTGGTTGTTTGCTAGACTAACCTAGCATCTTCAAAGGGGTCTCTTCCATCCTGGCCTAGTTTCTAAGTATTGAAGCCATGAACCTAGCATAGCGGGTTCAAGCTTCAGTTGGCTGAAGCAAATCATTAAAACTTCATGAACTCTGGAAAAGGAAGGTGAAGAATTTCCCATTCTTCAAGAGTGAGGTTGGGTGAAGTGACGTTGGGTACAAATCTGTGCTAGGTTGCTCGAGAATAGCACCATAGTGGTTTCTGGCAATATAGGGTTTCTCTTTGGAGGGTAACATATTGAACATATGTCCGTATATTTTAACAAATCACCGCATAGGGTGTTTCATGGTTGGAAAGTAACATTCCTTATGAAGAATGATCCCTGCCCTGTTAACAGGTTAATTCCTTGGACAGGAGGATAATTAGGATGTGTCTGAGTAGAATATATTATCATAGGACATTCCCTTGGGTTTCCTTACTAAGTCATCCGTATAATTAAAGACTTACGTAAGACCTGTCTGCTACAGGGTTCTCGCCCTTCGAGCAGTCTGAGGATTCCATTTGGGATACTGGGAACAACTGGAGGTTACGCAAACCCTCCGTTCTACCTGTTCCACCATATCCTGAACAGAGGAAGGGGTTCCAGTAATTGAGGAGGACCCAAGATGAGTGACTGATAGTTTATCTTAGCACAATCTTCTCTACCAGGTTCGTGTGGGGAAGAGGCACCACTGATAGGTAGAATTGATATCTCAGGTCTGGAGTTTGCCCAGTATCCCTTTTCAAATTAACAGTTTTAAGATTTTGGGTGCAGAGCATCAGCTCGGATGTAACACGACTCCAGAGTTCTTCTCTCGCATATACAACTTGTGTTAATTACAGACTTCATGACTCTTCCCATTAGGTGTGATTATTATGCCTTTTAACTGTACTCACAAGTTAACAGAAGTTTATTTACAAGATACACATAATTAAGTTAGGAGAACCTGTTTTCATGTGCACTGGAACGATTAAACCTATCGACTGTTTTATCCAAGCTTTTTCATCTTTTCATACTAATTTTTCTGCTTATGTAATCAAATAAATTTTGAGATAAAGTATGCAACCACAAGTTTTCATCCACAAAATGTCATTAAATGAAATATAGAATTGTATTTTAACTTTTTTCCCTTCTGAAGTATGTATATGTTGTGTATGCTACTGGTTTAATGCTGTTCCATTGTATTTTGTATTCTTGATGAAGAGGAACTCCAACAATAATTCATTGTGATCTTTCAGTTGTATTGCAAATTTCTTAGGTATTCCTCTTGGAAATACAAATATACTAGTTAGTACATTGGTTATGCCTTGATTTCAGTGTTTGACATTCATGCAATAAAATTCATTTTATCCAGTTTAAGGGGGGGCCTTAATGTGAGCTGTGCATGCATTGACAAGGGCACCTTCTTAGAGGTAAAGTTCGTGAGACATGTCTTCTTTGAGGAAGAAATTATAATTTTGGCAATCCATGGAATTCAGTTGCTCCAGATTCTTCAGGTACATGAATGTGTCACATATACAATCTATATCTGCTCTATGAAGCTGACATATGTATTTTATTAAAGGGATATAGGTCATAGATTCTTAAATATGTTCTCAATAAGTCTAGTAATAAAGGGATTTTGACGGAGGAAAAATCTATTTCTGGGGAGAGACCTGTGTCGCCCGGTGAAAAGGTCCTTCTTAATACTTTTCTGATATAAATAATTTCCAAATATACCAGAGAAAGTTAAACCATTGGTATGCAGAGGTTACTACCCTCGCGCGAGCACCTCAAGGGCGTCGTGTATAAAGAAAGGGCGTGTGAAAGCCACTAAACACAGGTCATCTTCCAATTAGATTACTCCTTCGTCAACATATGAACACGGGATGTGCCGACACAACGGTCTCCACCACACCGCTCCGACTCACCCAGTCCCCGCCCGATGCGAGCGCCATCTTACATCCTTCTGTCATAGATTTCAGTAATGGCTTGGAAAGGAATGGGATGGGAAACAGGGTAGGGTTTCACCGGGCGACACAGGTCTCTCCCCAGAAATAGATTTTTCCTCCGTCAAAATCCCTTTTCTGGGTCGACCTGTGTTCGCCGGTGAAAAAATACCAGAGAATGCCTTTCAAGCTCATGAATTGAAATTAATAAAAAGGATAACGAAAACATCATTAATAGATCCATCTTCATTAAGTAATAGTAGCATATAAACTTAATGTCTAAAGTTAAGAATATAACTTATAAATAGCTTAATCTCTAAAAATGCATACATCAATCTTAATTTCTAAACTTAAGAATATAACTTATATTATAACTTAATTACTAAATATGTATACCTAAACAAAAATGTAAACGAATCATATACATTTAATAATCTAATATATACAGGTATGATTAAGCCGAATCTAAGAATGAACGATATCCTAAGGAGAAGCATGATACTTGGGTGGCTGAATCTGATCTACCGAGGTGAGAGGCATCGTGGCAGAGAGTGGCAGGTAGAAAGGTGACAGTATAAGGAATGGGACGAAATTGAAGTAAGGAAAGTTAGTCAGATGAGATTAAACTCCCCGCCGCTATAGTGGAAAATTTTAAGGCTTGAATATTTCTTAGATAGTGGCGTTTAAAGACCCGAGGAGATTTCCAACCCGTATACTTCTTAAGGTCATCAAAATTCATATTTTGAAAATAATTAATTGAGGTAGCTATAGCCCGAATATCATGAGCATGTGGAAAAGATTCTGGATTGGCTTGCTTTATGAAGTAGAGTATTTGCTGTCTAATACCTTGAATTGAGATAGTACCCCCTTTCTCTCTGGCAAATAAATGACCAGAGGAACATGAGGAGGATCTAGCTAAAAAGGCTTTCAGAGTTACCACAGGACATAGGGATGTATCCTGAGTAGAGGAATAATTTTCCAAGGAGACCATCTGTTTTGAGGATCTTCATTTTTATTTTTAGCTAGGAAACTCCTATCCGGCGAGAGCAGTACTTCTCCTGATGGGAGGAAATCTAAGTTCTCAGGATTACGTGAGAGAGCTGCTAATTCTGATATTCTGGCACCTGAGGCCATGGCTGTAAGAAACAAAGTTTTTCTCAGTAGAGAAATGTAAGAGCAAGATTCGTTGTTGATATCCGAGGCTAGTTTTAAAACATCGTTTAAAAACCACGTGACCTTTTGAGGACGAATTGTAGGTGTAAGTCGAGCACAAGCTTTGGGAATGGATGAAAAATAAGAATCTGCTAAATTAATATTAAATCCAACTTGAAAAATCTTTTTCAGAGCCGACTTAATCGTAGTAATAGTACTAGCGGCTAGGCCTTTATCAAATAAGGTTTTAAAAAATGAAATGGCCAAATTTGGGTCATTTGAAGAATATCTAAATTCTTTATAAACTCCGCTAATTTCTTAACAGCCGAATCATATTGCCTAAGCGTTGAATCCCTTTTGTCAGATTCTATGAATAAGACATTCTCCGGATCGATATTTGCATCTTTATGAGCAGCAAATTTCATGAAGTCCACAAAGTTAGGGTTTGAACTACTCTTGAGGAAGCTGACACAGTCTGAGTTTGAACTATTTGTGTCAACTTTGGATGTGGGATCCGTCTGGGATGGAGCTTCAGCTCTAGTAGGAGCGGAAACCAATTGCTTTTGGGCCAGTTGGGTGTTACTAGGGCCACTGATCCTTTGAAGAAACGTAGTTTGTGTAACACCTTCATTCAGAAGATTCACTGGAGGGAACAGATAAATCTTCTGCCAGTGGTTCCAATCTAAGGTTAATGCGTCCATGGCATAGGCCTGAGGGTCCAGGTTGGGGGCTACATAGCAAGGAAGTTTGTGGTTGGTGCATGTCGCAAACAAGTCTACCTGGAGATCTGGAACTAGTCTGGTTATCCACCGAAATGAATTCATGTCTAGGGACCACTCCGATTCTAAAGGCTTGGTTCTGGATAAAGCGTCCGCTATAACATTTTTACTCCTGCCAGATGTGTTGCTGACAGGAACCAGTTTCTTTTTTGCTGCCAAGGAAAATATTGTTACTAGAACATGATTCAGATTGGGTGATTTGGAACCACCTCTGTTTATGCAGTGGACTACCACTGAATTGTCTGAGACTATCCTCACATGACTTGTCTTGTGGTGATGCAATTGTTTCAAGGTTAGAAACACTGCCATTGCTTCCAACACATTTATGTGAAACTGTTTTCATATTGAGTGACCAGATTCCCTGAAACTTTGGTGTTGGGAGTAACCCCCCCAACCACTGAGTGACGCGTCTGTATGAATCGTCACTTGAGGAGGGGGGATTTGTAAAGGAACTGATTTGGTCAGTTTCTTGTACTGTGTCCATGGGAGTAGTCTCTTTATTAAAACGGAGGGAATTGTAGATACTTTGTCTCTTAAATGTATCTTTGCTCTCTTTTTCCAAACTCGATTGATGTCTTTGAGTTTGGCTTTCAGTAGGACGTCTGTTACTGAGGCAAATTGGAGTAAGCCGAGAATTCTTTCTAAAGCTCGTCTTGTTATCATTTTGTTCTTGATCAATTGTTTCGTTGCTAATGCTATCTCTTTGGCTTTCTTGGGTGGAAGAGATAGCTTGTGCTCTTTCAAGTCCCAATGAATCCCCAGCCAATCGAACTGACTTGCTGGTTGTAGCCGGGATTTTTCGAAGTTCAACTGAAATCCTAGACTTTGCAAGAACTGAATTACTTTGTTTGTTGCTTGTGGCAATCTTCTACTGTTTTCGCCCAAATGAGCCAATGTCTAGGTAGGCTACTAGCAGTATTCCTTGGTTCCTGAGTTGTTGTAATACTGTCTCTCCTAGTTTCGTAAATATCCTGGAGCAATGTTTGAGGCCGCCGAACGGCATCACCTTGAATGCATAGGATTTTCTGCCTAAGCGGAAGCCTAGGTAGGGAGAGAAATTTCTTGCCATCGGAACATGATAATAAGCGTCTGTAAGATCTATAGAGGTGGTGACGGCCCCACGGGGGGGGAAGTAAGGTCCGTACCTGTGAGACAGTCAGCATACGGAACTTGTCGCAGAGAATGTAAGAATTCAGTTTGGACAAGTCCAGGACTACTCTTCTTTTGTTCGATTCTTCTTTGGAACAGTGAACAGACGTCCCTGGAATTTCAGGCTTTTTACTCTCTTTATAGCTTTTTTCTGTAGGAGATCTTTGGTGTATTCTTTCAGATCTGTGTAGGTGCCTGAAAGAAATTCACCGGAGGAGGTGGGGACCCCTTCTTCCACTTCCAACCCAGACCCTTGGAAACAATACTGTGTGCCCAAGGGCTGAAGGTCCATTGATCTCTGAACCGGTACAGTCTCCCTCCTACCCGGTCCTTCTCATTGATTATGGGTCGGCTTATATCCTCTACCACCCCTTGCGCCTCTGGTTCTAGGTCCGCCTCGTTGGCGGAACTGTCCTCTAGCTCTGTTACCACCGGATTGTCGAGGGTATCCTCGAAAGGCTCCGGTGGCTTCGTAGGCCGGGTTAAATGCCGGAGAAGACATCCATGCTGCAGTGGCTGGTGGACTGTATGCCTGAGGTGCGGGTACAATCATGAATTGTTGTGGTTGCGTGGTTTTTGATGTCGAAGGTTTCGACACTTGGGTTGGAGGATTTGTTTGTTGGCGCTGCTGACTTCGGAACCCCTTGTAAGTAGTAAAATACTTTTGTTTCTTCTTTGGGTTCTGGTGCTTTGCTGTAGGGTCGAACTTCCGTTTGGAAGAGAGACCCCAACGAACTCGAAGGTTTTGGTTCGTCCTGGCCGCCTCCTGTAGCACCTTGTCTACTTCTTCTTGAGGAAATAGATTCTTTCCCCAGAAGGAAGACTTGATCAGTCTATTAGGCTCGTGCCTAATAGTCGCCTCAGCTAACACATGTTTCCTGCAGCTTTTCCTGGCTGCAATGAATTCATGAAGGTCCAGCTGATAAGTTTGTAAGAGGCTCTTAGCTAAGACCTTGAAAAGCTGCTCTTCTTTATATATGGAGGCCACCAACTCCAGTGATGTCACTGCGTTGATGGACCTAGCCAACCTTGATCTTGCCTCAAACTCTGCCTTCAGTAAGTTATCCGGTAGTTTCGGGAGTCTTTCTGAAAACAAAGAAGACGCACAGTCTGCGTCTAGTTTTCCGACTGTGAAAGTCGACGGAACGTCCTGCCAGAATTCTCTAGTGGCTGGCATGAGGAGGGAGGTAGCATCCGTCTCTTTGAGAGTCGGCATTGGCAGATCATCATTCTCAGCCTGAATTGTAAGTTCTGTGATCTTATCAATGAACGGAGAAGCGATGTCCTGTGGAGATGTAAAGATCGTATACGATCCTTTGTGAGGGGTTAATTTTGTGTTTGTACAACCCCAATCAGTCATAATGCGAGCCCAGACAGCTTGGGCTTGTTCTTTCGGGAAAATCACTGTTTCCTTAGGAACTTTATCCATTCTGACTAGCGCATTCTCCGTCAGTCTGACGAATCCATTGAAAGGAAACTGAAGTCCTTCTGGGTAGAACTCGAAATCTGACAATGGTCGAGTACCCAGACCCTCAAGGGTTAGTGTTCCATCCAAGTATGGAGCGTGGAGTGCCAACCGCCAAGGGTTGTTCTTATCGAACGGTGGTAATTTCGATGCATCCGGAACTGTCGATGGAGCAGCTTGAGTTCCGGATTGGAGTATACCTGCGATCAGATCTCTGATCGGTTTTAGCTGCTCCGCCACTATGTCAGTCACCGACTGCGTGGCTGGAGTGGGAGCCGGAGTAGGAGGAATTCTCTCATCCAGCCTCTCATCCACTACCTCTCTAAACCTTGATAAAAGTTTGTCTACGAGGAGGTCAGATTGCAAGTCAAGCTCCGACGTCTTGTGTTTAGCGGACTTACCCCTCTGTCCTTTAGAAGGAGGAGGTGCCTTGGCAGCTGGCGAAGAATCATACGACGTCGATGGCCTAGGGGCCGGAGACGACGCTGATTTCGCCAACGGAGTTGACTTAGACGCCTTTGATGAAGGCTTTGATGCCTTCAAAGGCTTCACCTTGGGTCGGACTGACCTAGAACCTTCCCAAGGTGAAGGAACAGATTTATCGAAGCCTAGAAAAGAAGAGGAAGAAGAAGAGGGGGTAGGAGAAATGAAGGATCCTGCCGGAACCTCTACGCCACTTACCTGCTCATCCATCGGTTCTAGATGGATGTCTAGAGCAGCCACATCTCCCGTCAGTTGCTGGTCGTCCTGGTTTGGAGCCATAGCCGCTCGAATGGCTTCTATAATCGGAGCCGCTACTTCACTCTTTACTCCAGCCGACGGAGAACCGGGGAACAGACGGGTAGCTAGAGTGTTATCCAACACATAAGGGCAACCTTGTGGAGCGTTACGGCCGAATCCAGACACCCACTGTCGGAGACTTGCCTTGGCCGCCTTCAAACTCTCCTCATCCGCCTGTAAGAGGGGATAGGAATAAATGGGTCGCATTGACTAACACTTAAACTATACTATGTCTATATTAATCAAACAATCAAGAATTGTATACCCATTTGTTACTTGATCTTACCTCATCGTTTAACAAGATTGAGGTCAACTCAAAACACCATGCGCACGACTCCGGGAACCAGATCATGTACGGGGTCTGGCCCTCTTCAGCAATGAACGAGATCGAGCAATGAGCGTGGGACCGACAGCAGTCATGTCCCACCGGATCGCTGAAATTCCCAGGACATCCTTGGAAGGCGCAACGGACTTTCTGTAATATATAAATAAGTACTCACTCTCCTTAATGAACTAACTTAGAAATAGAGCATGCCAGTATTCTTAACTTAGCATGCATATACAGTCTCGTTGTAGCTAATATTATTAAACGGAGAGTGTAACGTATGTTAAACCGAAATATTCACAATTTTATTCCGTATATCCCGGATGTCCGGTGATCTCCGGAGAAATTGACTATCGTATCAACAAGGTAAATCCATATTTCTTTTTAGAGAATAATATTTAGTCATGCTAATCTCCGGTGAAGTATATCACCGGAGCCATATTACCGGAGCTGAGGATGTGTACCATATCGAGAAAACGGAAAGCCTAACCGGGAAGGTGTTCCCAATCGGCCTAGTCAATGCCGGAGATGATGTGCCAAAACATCTCATACCACATGATAAAATCAACTAACATTTCTAATGGTAACCTTTAATAAGACGGAGTCTCCGTCGGTGGATCTCCGGCGAACGGAGTTCCGTAAGGTAATTCTTATTGAATTATCTACCACTCCACCTTTTCCATATCTTCCCCAAGCCATGGCGGGGGAAGAAAGGAAGGGGGGTTTATGATAGAACATGTTGGGCGGAATACCGAAAGAAACGCAAATGGCGGCCGATAGTGGTTGATCTTAACCCACGATGTTAATGGACCATTCGCGATAACTTATAGCGTATAGTACCACCAAAAGCAGAATTACCTATTAAAGTCAATTCTTTCGTAAAGTCGGGGAACACTATAGCAAGTGGTTCCCAAGACTACGTTTATCATTGTCATTACACTTGGTGGTACCTACGACACAATGTTATCGGTCTGGACCAAGAACAGAGGCCTAGGCTAACTATGTTCAAGAATGGTACTACCTCATGTATGGAAAACCTTGAATGAAAACATAAAATATAATAGTTTATCTAGATTAAACTAAAGCCTAATAACCTTAATACGTAGCCAAGCTTAAAGTACAATCAGGTCACGAAAGAGGGGGATTAATCCAGCCTCTTTTGCACACGGAAGGGGGACATCTTTCCCCAATTCTCTGTAACCTATGTACTTAGAACTGTTAAGATAGTCCTTAACTTAGACTAACAAAAGGGGGAAATAATCCAACCTTGTTAGCAATATTGTTCGAGCGGGCTACTACAAGGTAACTGCAAAGAGGGGGATGTCTCCAGCCTCTTTCAGTACTAGACAATAGTTAATACACTTCGTATATGAACGACCAGTTCCTTATGATAAACCATAAAACTACATACACTGATATTCATAAATAAAGACATGAGTAAGCGAGGAAGAGAGGCCTAGCGTAAAACACCACAAAAGGCCAACCGTAACCGCGGCCCGATGGTCTGACGCGGTATTTCACCTTATAGACTAAAACCGTAAAGAATTTTCTCAACGTTTTAAATACTGTTTGGACATGTAAGATGTTAATAAATATGCACTACTTCTGACTGTCCAAAGGAGCCCTCTTCCTCGCTTAAACAAGACTACTTTATAATAATAACGGGACTCGTGAGGTCCAATATTATAAACTGTGCAAATACGTACAAATTCCTGAAGTTAAACTGAATATATAATTCTGCAACAGTAAACCTCTAACTCTGTGAGACGAACTATCGAGTGTGCATTAAAAAGGAAAGCTAAAAGCTATCTTTAAACTACACATAGGGGCATACCGAAACCAACATGCTTTGTTTACGATCGGTTGTGAGCGCATGGCCGGTACCATGCTATAAAACCCAAAATTACGTGTAAATACCGATTCATAAGCTGTTTTTTACAAGCAAACAGAATTTATGGTACTTAACATTGGTCCAGGTGAAGGTAGAGCTTCAGCCATGATGAAATAAATCCAGAAATCGTAGGAAAATACAGACACGATTCGCACAATTACAACGCTCACGAGTCCAAAAGAAGGATGTAAGATGGCGCTCGCATCGGGCGGGGACTGGGTGAGTCGGAGCGGTGTGGTGGAGACCGTGTGTCGGCACATCCCGTGTTCATATGTTGACGAAGGAGTAATCTAATTGGAAGATGACCTGTGTTTAGTGGCTTTCACACGCCCTTTCTTTATACACGACGCCCTTGAGGTGCTCGCGCGAGGGTAGTAACCTCTGCATACCAATGGTTTAACTTTCTCTGGTATATTTGGAAATTATTTATATCAGAAAAGTATTAAGAAGGACCTTTTCACCGGCGAACACAGGTCGACCCAGAAAAAGGTAATTGTGTGGATTACTGTACTTGGAACATTTATACAGGCCAACAAGTAATCAGCCACACCTGGCATCAGTAATGAATAAATTGGTTTGCTAGACTCAGAAAATACAGGAAAAACATAAGAAATAATTCATATACAATCCATACATCATATTTTGCAGGTGCCAAATACCATCAGGGATATGTCCAGTTAGAGGAATTAGTACTAGGAAATACAATATATTTCAGAGATGCAATACCTACCTATTACATTTATTTGAGTTACTGTTCTTCATACTACTTAGGTTAGCAAACACCTGTAGTTTGCAGATACATGTGAGCATTAGGTTCAGTATGCTTCTATACATAAAATGAAACCAAAGAGTTCTTTTTGGCAATAGCCAGCTATTTATAAGGCAGTGTAGTCATATCATTATTTTGTCCTGGGACATACGCCAGTGTGTAAGACTGACTTGTTTTAAGTTATCAGTATGTTAATGCTGGTTGATTGTCTGAATGGAAATTTTATCAGATTGTGACCAATGTTTTATGAGGAAGTAAATTTTGGGCTCTGAATTTCAATTTAACTATCAGAAAACTTTGTACAGTATTTGTACCAGTATATAATTTCCTGATGCTAGAAGTCATGTTTTGTGAAATGTAATGATTTGTATTTTGTCTTCCATACAGTGTTTATCAACGGCATATTTCAACTGGCAGTCAACCACCTCCGAAAAATTATGAAGCCAAAAACCGTAAGGTATCTCGTAAACGAGATACAGCATAAATCAGGTTCTGTGGTTTTGTATCAGTATTAATAGTAAATACACAAGGGAACAACATAAAAATGCTTAGCAGTTGTATTCTCATTTTGACCTCTTGATTTTACAGTCTTTGATTACCAGAATAAGAGCTTATCGGCAGGATTTAAAATGGACATGGCAGGCTAACTAGTTATGACTTTAATATCAGGTGATGTTTAACAAATCTGTCAGTAATAACTGTCCTAGTTGATATGATAGTAGACTAATTTTTTTTCTACACGTCTTAAGATTTTCAGTACATGCGACAGCAGAATCAGAGGCTGAATGATGCCTAGAACTAGTTTATTGCAGTCCAGAGTGATTGGGCTTGAAGTTCGTGAAATATTAAGTACAGGAATCAAATAAAAACAGCACTTCTTATTTGATAATTTTGTGTTTAAAATACATAACATTTACATTTGTAGAAAGAATTATAGTTGTTATGTTTATGGTTACCAACATATGTTCAAATTGCTAAAAGTGTATTTTCTTATTGAGTAAAGTGCAAATCCATTTCTTATTGTATGTAAATGTTAAAAAAAAGATTTTGAATTGGTATTTTTAAAGGTGGACAAATCCTAAAATTGAAAGAGAAACTTAGAATTTTTATCTATTCTATTCAAACCTGCCTGTCTTTTACATGAGCTTTAGTTTTTTATATGCTTTAATATTTATTAATGTGTCACATGGGAATGAACTTTATTATTACTAATGAAGTAAACACCTTGTTAATGGAGTGACTAATATGGGGTATTCAGTCTTTTATGATTCACAATGAAATTGTTCAACATGGATAAGAATAGGTGCTCTATTTTTAGGACTTAATAGGTAATCGATAAAAGCTGAATAC
>NC_087213.1:1463713-1526456 GCF_015104395.2 Macrobrachium nipponense | reverse complement strand
GTATTCAGCTTTTATCGATTACCTATTAAGTCCTAAAAATAGAGCACCTATTCTTATCCATGTTGAACAATTTCATCGTGAATCATAAAAGACTGAATACCCATATTAGTCACTCCATTAACAAGGTGTTTACTTCATTAGTAATAATAAAGTTCATTCCCATGTGACACATTAATAAATATTAAAGCATATAAAAAACTAAAGCTCATGTAAAAGACAGGCAGGTTTGAATAGAATAGATAAAAATTCTAAGTTTCTCTTTCAATTTTAGGATTTGTCCACCTTTAAAAAATACCAATTCAAAATCTTTTTTTTAACATTTACATACAATAAGAATGGATTTGCACTTTACTCAATAAGAAAATACACTTTTAGCAATTTGAACATATGTTGGTAACCATAAACATAACAACTATAATTCTTTCTACAAATGTAAATGTTATGTATTTTAAACACAAAATTATCAAATAAGAAGTCCTGTTTTTATTTGATTCCTGTACTTAATATTTCACGAACTTCAAGCCCAATCACTTTGGACTGCAATAAACTAGTTCTAGGCATCATTCAGCCTCTGATTCTGCTGTCGCATGTACTGAAAATCTTAAGACGTGTAGAAAAAAAATTAGTCTACTATCATATCAACTAGGACAGTTATTACTGACAGATTTGTTAAACATCACCTGATATTAAAGTCATAACTAGTTAGCCTGCCATGTCCATTTTAAATCCTGCCGATAAGCTCTTATTCTGGTAATCAAAGACTGTAAAATCAAGAGGTCAAAATGAGAATACAACTGCTAAGCATTTTTATGTTGTTCCCTTGTGTATTTACTATTAATACTGATACAAAACCACAGAACCTGATTTATGCTGTATCTCGTTTACGAGATACCTTACGGTTTTTGGCTTCATAATTTTTCGGAGGTGGTTGACTGCCAGTTGAAATATGCCGTTGATAAACACTGTATGGAAGACAAAATACAAATCATTACATTTCACAAAACATGACTTCTAGCATCAGGAAATTATATACTGGTACAAATACTGTACAAAGTTTTCTGATAGTTAAATTGAAATTTAGAGCCCAAAATTTACTTCCTCATAAAACATTGGTCACAATCTGATAAAATTTCCATTCAGACAATCAACCAGCATTAACATACTGATAACTTAAAACAAGTCAATCTTACACACTGGCGTATGTCCCAGTACAAAATAATGATATGACTACACTGCCTTATAAATAGCTGGCTATTGCCAAAAAGAACTCTTTGGTTTTATTTTATGTATAGAAGCATACTGAACCTAATGCTCACATGTATCTGCAAACTACAGGTGTTTGCTAACCTAAGTAGTATGAAGAACAGTAACTCAAATAAATGTAATAGGTAGGTATTGCATCTCTGAAATATATTGTATTTCCTAGTACTAATTCCTCTAACTGGACATATCCCTGATGGTATTTGGCACCTGCAAAATATGATGTATGGATTGTATATGAATTATTTCTTATGTTTTTCCTGTATTTTCTGAGTCTAGCAAACCAATTTATTCATTACTGATGCCAGGTGTGGCTGATTACTTGTTGGCCTGTATAAATGTTCCAAGTACAGTAATCCACACAATTACCTTTTATTACTAGACTTATTGAGAACATATTTAAGAATCTATGACCTACATCCCTTTAATAAAATACATATGTCAGCTTCATAGAGCAGATATAGATTGTATATGTGTGACACATTCATGTACCTGAAGAATCTGGAGCAACTGAATTCCATGGATTGCCAAAATTATAATTTCTTCCTCAAAGAAGACATGTCTCACGAACTTTACCTCTAAGAAGGTGCCCTTGTCAATGCATGCACAGCTCACATTAAGGTCCCCCTTAAACTGGATAAAATGAATTTATTGCATGAATGTCAAACACTGAAATCAAGGCATAACCAATGTACTAACTAGTATATTTGTATTTCCAAGAGGAATACCTAAGAAATTTGCAATACAACTGAAAGATCACAATGAATTATTGTTGGAGTTCCTCTTCATCAAGAATACAAAATACAAAGGAACAGCATTAAACCAGTAGCATACACAACATATACATACTTCAGAAGGGAAAAAAGTTAAAATACAATTCTATATTTCATTTAATGACATTTTGTGGATGAAAACTTGTGGTTGCATACTTTATCTCAAAATGTATTTGATTACATAAGCAGAAAAATTAGTATGAAAAGATGAAAAAGCTTGGATAAAACAGTCGATAGGTTTAACCGTTCCAGTGCACATGAAAACAGGTTCTCCTAACTTAATTATGTGTATCTTGTAAATAAACTTCTGTTAACTTGTGAGTACAGTTAAAAGGCATAATAATCACACCTAATGGGAAGAGTCATGAAGTCTGTAATTAACACAAGTTGTATATGTGAGAGAAGAACTCTGGAGTCGTGTTACATCCGAGCTGATGCTCTGCACCCAAAATCTTAAGACTGTTAGTTTGAAAAGGGATACTGGGCAAACTCCAGACCTGAGATATCAATTCTACCTATCAGTGGTGCCTCTTCCCCACACGAACCTGGTAGAGAAGATTGTGCCAAGATAAACTATCAGTCACTCATCTTGGGTCCTCCTCAATTACTGGAAACCCCTATCCTCGTTCAGGGGATATGGTGGAACAGGTAGAACGGAGGGTTTGCGTAACCTCCAGTTGTTCCCAGTATCCCAAATGGAATCCTCAGACTGCTCGAAGGGCGAGAACCCTGTAGCAGACAGGTCTTACGTAAGTCTTTAATTATACGGATGACATCGTAAGGAAACCCAAGGGAATGTCCTATGATAATATATTCTACTCAGACACATCCTAATTATCCTCCTGTCCAAGGAATTAACCTGTTAACAGGGCAGGGATCATTCTTCATAAGGAATGTTACTTTCCAACCATGAAACACCCTATTGCGGTGATTTGTTAAAAATATACGGACATATGTTCAATATGTTACCCTCCAAAGAGAAACCCTATATTGCCAGAAACCACTATGGTGCTATTCTCGAGCAACCTAGCACAGATTTGTACCCAACGTCACTTCACCCAACCTCACTCTTGAAGAATGGGAAATTCTTCACCTTCCTTTTCCAGAGTTCATGAAGTTTTAATGATTTGCTTCAGCCAACTGAAGCTTGAACCCGCTATGCTAGGTTCATGGCTTCAATACTTAGAAACTAGGCCAGGATGGAAGAGACCCCTTTGAAGATGCTAGGTTAGTCTAGCAAACAACCACTTGGACTAGGTTAAGTAGGTAAAGTCAATTCTGAACTGGTTAACTTATTTCAAGTTGGCAAGACCAGGTTCACGCTGGCTTGGTAGGTTAGGCTAGGTTAATTCTTCACCAATTAGGCTAGGCTAACTCCTCCATCACTTAGGCCAGGCTAAGTCCATCAGAGAAGTACTCTAACTAGTCTAGGCTAGGATAGACTCGCTTAATCTAGAAACTCAATGACTTAGGTTAGGGTAAATTCGTCCAAGAAAGTTTGGACTATACATGCTAGGCTACAACCACAACCTGCTAGGCTGAGGTGGTAAAAGTGTTCCAAATGGGTAGCCTAGGTGCTGGCCAATGCTCAGCTATGCTTTTAACCTTACTATTCAAACCAAGCTAAGATAGTAAAGGCATGTTCAAGTAGCAAGGCCATGCTAAGTCATCAACCCATTGTTAGGCTAAGTTGACGTGTATGCCGGAACCAGCTACCCAAGAGTTAGGCTAATCTAACTAAGAACTGTACCACTCAGACTAAGCTAATATAGTAAATGCAGTTTCAAAAGCCAAGACCACAACCGTTAGCTAGGCTAAGTTGGCACATGTATGCCCAAACCAGTCAGTTCAGACAGTCTAAGCTAAGAACTACTACTCAGATTAAACTAAGATAGTGGCGGTAGATTCGAACTAGCTGGGGTAGGCTACGAATTTAACCACTTGTTAGGCTAAAAGATATGACTCAACTTAAACGGATGGGATAGCATCCTAGGTTACAGATGCACTACTTAGGCTTGTCTACCTAAAGTAGTGAAAGAAAGAAGTTCCACCTCCTCCTTTCGACTTGAAGTTTTCTTAATGGCCCATACACCCGAAACTTACTCAAAGAGTAGTCCTGAACCTTAGTTTATGGGATACCTATCGCCACCAATTCTACTCCCAACAAAATAAAAAAGCCTTGTGCGATCAGTTTCATGAGCTTTCGTAAAGAAGAATGGCTCTACAGTACTTTACTGCAAAGTACCAAGCTATCGACTAACTGTAAACTACCTGTCTAGAGTCGAACCGTTTGGTCAATATTCTTATAGGAACAAACGAGATTATACCAATAAGTATACAAAGCAAGGGAATTCTTCTGACCTGTAAAGGTTTGAAGTCTTTTCGGGTCAACCCAAAGTCTGTTAATTCCCACCATGCAAACTGTATTCGATTACTAAGAGGAATCCATAGACTGGTTGAGATGGGTGCCCACGTTGGTAGACAGCAGGTGAACATGGCTGATGCACCTTCACTTCACTTAGCATGTAAATGAGAGGGTGACACATCTCAATACCTACGGCGTGGACCTTACGGCCGTCCAGCATTACGTGCATTGTAAAACTACGCTGTTCTCGTTCTCATGATTAAACCAGCAGTTGCCAATTGGTTTGTGTTTACCTTCCAAACTTAGGATAAAACTTACACAAAACCGTGGAAATAAGTGAATTAAGCATATAATTGCAATCTACAGTGGGCCTCCCGTATTCGCGTTCTCCGGATTTGCAGACTCACACATTCGCGGATTACTCTCGGGAACGTTTCCCCTCATTATTCGCAGAAAATTTGTGCGTTCACGGTATTTTTCTATGAGAAATATCCACAAATTCTTGGTTTTTTTCATCAATTTCATCATAAAATGCACTTTTTGTGATAAAACTATTAAAAAAAACCAAGTATGAACATTTTTAGTGGTTTTTCTTGAGTTTTAACTAACAAAATAGGGGGGGGGGGGGGTTATGCATACCCCGCGAATACAGGGGGACCACTGTATATACAAATATGAGAGCAATTTTACCATTATTGCATTACTATGACACCTAGAATTCATGGAAACAGTTTGTAAAGGCATCAGCGTATGTATCAAGTTCGTCTAAATTGGCAACACTGATTAACCAGCACCCCAAATTCTTACGAACGATTCCTAAGCCCATCACTGTTTACACAGTTACCTCCTACAACCATCATGGTCCTTCCAGCCGTCATATTCCTTACGACCATCATATTCCTATAACCGTCATATTCCTCATGGTCTTCATAGTCCTCATGGCCATCATAGCTCTCATGGTCGTCATGGTTCTTAAGCCCTTCATAGCTCTCATGGGCGTCATGGTTCTTACGCCCGTCATAAGCTCTATGGCCAACATGGTTATCACAACCTAGGCTATCACTGGACTGTTGACAACCTAAACGGCAACCATCTAAGAGTTGACTGAGCTAAACTACTGCTTAAGCTTTCTTATTCAAAATTTAACTGGAGCACGCACCGGTATTGCCGCTTATCCTATGAGAAAATTCACATTTCTCCATAAGTGCGTGCTCCTGAAATGAGAGCGTAATTATAAAGATGCTACCGAAGACGAGAGGTTGGCAGCAGTAGGCTGTGACGTCATAACTACCGCCATTTTGATAGCGGTTTTGGCTATGACGTCATCAAGCTTGATGGAAGCATGAGGCTGTTGATGGTACTCATGCAGCCAAGACCAAGAGACCCAAACTGCTGTGGCATTGCTACTTTTTACAAGGATGTGACAGTCCTGGCTCAAAGATGAAGAGGAAATTATTCTTCTCCCCTTGGCACAAGGATCAGTCACGAAGTCCCTGATTCTAGCATTCCCCAACTCTTCACAGCCACACTAGACCAATCTTCCATCAGTCACTTGTTCGACAATTACAACTACTTCTTGTGCTTTCTTATAATAGGGATGTGACAGTCCTGGCTTGAAGATGGAGAAGAAACTTCTCCTCTTGGCTTGAGGATCAGCCACGAAGTCCCTGTTCTTCAAGGACTGGCAGGAGAACGCACTGGCGTCAGTCACCTAAGCTTGTTGACACCTAAGTGGAAAGAGACAGAGGAAAGACTTGTGTCTTTTCCACTATGTGTTTATATCTCCTAACACTTGCAATTTCTCTCAAAAAATGTGCGTGTCGCCAAATCCGAAAGCGTAGTTGTAAAGTACTCTTGTACCTCGAAGAAGCGAAAATGGAAGCATGTCTCTGTCTCCGTGTAGGCCGCAGCTGTGAAATGACATCATGGCGGGTGCCATGTTTATGACGTCACTGAGCATCTTGAATGCGAAGCCAGCACTCGACAAGAAGTGCAAGGCTGTTGTTATTCTTGTTGGCATAGCAACCTGACTCAAAAGACTGCAGTGTTGCACTATCTGCTTCTCTACAGATGTTGACAAATTCAACCGCCATTCAGTGCATATTAGGATAGAAGGAACACCCATAGCGTGGGACCCTGGAAGGCAGCGCGATGTCAAATAGCAAACCAACTGGCCTTCTTGGGTTGGTACCCCTGATAGGCCTAACGCCGATCGCATACCTCCATCCATCAACTCTGCCTATGTATCTGGAACGAAAACAAGATGGTGATGCACACCTCTTGCCGCAGGGAAAGGAGCACAATTTGTCAAAATTACTTCCCAAAGCACATCCTGATACATCCAAGCTTTGGATTCACAGGCAATCCATATAACATATGTGAAAATCCAAAGTACAGGCAGCAAATTAATTGTATCTGAAGAGTTTCTGCCCCTACAACCTACTACACAATGAGTACCCCGACGTCAAAAGCGTCGAAGATAATATCTGGGTGTTTATCTGCTTCTTGTGATATACAGGAAATCTCGAAACATGAGAAGGCTCCATGTTCACAATAATGCTAGGGAATTCAAAAGCAACAGATTCAAAACAACAGGGGGCAAACTAAACCGGCTTTAAAAGGAATGAAGTAAAGCACATCCTCTCTTAAAGGCGGTAAGAAAATAACTAATGGGGTCACGAGTTACAGAGGGGTGTGTGGTGGCTCCACATGACTCGTGACCAGCACAGATGCCAATAGTCCCCTTGCGTACACAATTATTTTAAACTTTACCGGTTTCCAGCTGGCGCTGAGTATTTACCCTAATGTTAAACCGAAGGTTTGTTTCGTATATGAACAGCAAGTGATTTAAATGCAAAGATGGTTATAAAAGTAACCAAGACGAGTTCTAAAGCAGGCCGCATATAACTGGTTGTTTGTTCTGTGAATCTTGGCAATTAATTTAATGTTCATAGACCAACTGTACATTACAGCACATGAGAAACTATAGTATGAACTTCCTTAATCAAAGAGCACTTCTTAATAGATTTTCCTTATAAATAGGAAACCAGGTACTGCAAAGCCTGGCCAGTCCTAAACATCTATGACAGAGTAAATTTTGGTAAACTGACTTCCTTTGAATGAAAAATATAAATTTCAGGCCAAGCAGTGGAACCAATGAGGTTAAAGTTGTAACAGTAGGAAAACTTTGCAGTTGTACTATGTAACAATTGTTAAAAGAGGGTAGAAAGTAAGATGGAAGAAAGAGAATTTGAAGAGAGGTGCAGAAACGGAAAGAGGTTGCAGTTAGGGTCCAAACAGATGCTGCAAAGAACCTTAAATAAGGCCTAAGGTGCACCATGTGAGGTGCTCAGACTGAACATGAAGTTTTTATGTTAAAACAAAGTTTAATGTATACTTACCTGGCAGGTATATATATAGCTATATTCTCTGTTCCACCTGGCAGAAATTTTCAAAACTCGCGGCAAACGCTAGTAACCTATTAGTAGTTCAGGCAACCACCACCCCGTTACCGTGGCGCTAGCGCTAGGAACCATTCCCAATTGGGCCAGATTTTCTCTGAACCCTGTCTCCTGAGGGGAGGAGGGTGGGAATTAAATTATATATACCTGCCAGGTAGTATACATTAAACTTTGTTTTAACATAAAAACTTCATTTTAATGTATGACACTTACCTGGCAGGTATATATAGCTGATTGACACATTTGGAGGTGGGTCAAAGACAGCAACATTATTAGAGTATAAAAATATTATCAAAATATTATTAAAACTCTAGGTTCCTTACCTGCTAGGTAGCTGACTTCATAGGTCCTGCCTCTAAGCCTGCTTAAACCTTAGGAGCTCTCAACAAGGAAGTGTCTTGTAATGTGTTGAAGAAGCTAAGACTGGAACTGACAACTGGACGTGACCAATGTGTTGACAGAACCATACAGCCCTCTTATGCCACGGCATTCAAGCTAGTAATAGATCATTTACCTGAACTACACACACCCCATACCAAGATAATACTCACATGACTGATAAAAGTACCGAACACTTTTCTCAGACGACCAAAAACACAAACACCATCACTAATAAAATCAACTAGCTTAAAAGAAGGTTATGGGGTAGTAACTCCTTTGCCCAATACTGTACCAGAGGACACGTATGGACCTAGCGTCTGACAATTATCAAAGGTTGTCTGAATATCCCTAAGATAATGAGACGCAAATATTGAATTAGTTCTCCAATATGTGGATTCAATAATTTCCTTGAGGGCTAAATTCTTCTTTTAAAAGCTAATGAAGTCGCAACTGCCCTGACTTCATGAGCCATCACTTTCAAAATACCAAAGCTCTGCTCTTGACACAACATATGAGCTTCTCTAATCAACTCTCTCACGAAGAAGGCTAGAGCGTTCTTCGTCATGGGTCTACTTGGGGTCTTTAACTGAACACCACAGAGCATCAGAATTCCCTCTGATCTCTCTTGTTCTTTCCATATAAAAAAACGCAATGCTCTCACTGGGCAGAGAACTCTTTCTTGCTCGTGACCCACTAACTCAGACAGACCCAAAACTTCAAGGATCTTGGCCAAGGATTAGCTGGATCTCATTCTTGGCCAGAAACCTTCTTGGAATGAACACACTGCGTTGCCATGTCTCCATCCCACCTTCTTCGATATGGCCTGAAGCTCACTAGCTCTTTTAGCGTTGCCAAAGCGACTAAAAAGATAGTTTTCTTAGCAACATCTCTCAGAGAGGATTTCTCTAAAGGCTCGAATTTGCTAGAGGTTAAATACTTCAAGACAACATCGAGGTTCCAAGCAGGTGGCCTGCATTGGGGTTGTTTCTTGGTACCAAATGACCTAATCAGATCTCTAAGGTCTAAGTTATTCGAGATGTCTAGATCTCTGTGTCTAAACACTGAGGTTAGCATACTTTTTTTTATAACCTTTGATTGTCGAAACTGACAAACCCAATTCCTTCCTCAAGTATAGAAGGAAGTCTGCGATTTGGGTCACAGAGGTACTGGATGAAGACACTTTCTGTTCTTACACCACTTCCGGAAATTCTCCCACTTCGACTGATATACTGTGATTGTGGAGGTTCTTCTGGCTCTAGCCACTGCACTGGCCACCTCTCTAGAATATCCCCTCGCTCTGACAAGACTTTCGATAGTCTGAACGCAGTCAGACCCAGAGCGAGGGTATTCTTGTGAAACCTGTCGAAGTGGGGTTGTCTGAGTAAATCTACTCTTAGAGGAGAGTCCTTGGCGTATCTATTGTCCATTCCAGTACCTCTTGTGAACCAACTTTGGGCTGGCCAAAACGGGGCTATTAAGGTCATCCTCGTTCCTTGGCTCTCCCTGAACTTCTTCATAACTTTCCCCAGTACCCTTTTGAACAGAGGAAAAGCGTACACATCTAAGTTTGTCCAATCCATCAGGAATGCGTCGACCGCCACTGCTTCCTGATCTGGAACCGGAGAGCAATAGGTTGGTAACCTTTTGTTCTGGCTGTCGCAAACAGATCTACTACCGGACGGCCCCACAACTTCCACAGGCTCTGGCAAAACCTCCATGTGCAACATCCACTCCGTCGAGAGAAGTTGTTCTCTTCTGCTCAACAGGTCCGCACTCACATTTTTTCTCTCCTTGTATAAACCTGGTGAGCAGCACGACGCTTTCCTCTTCCGCCCAAAGCAGAACTTCCTTTGCCAGCTGTAAAGGGGAAAAGAATGAGTCCCTCCTTGTTTGCGGATGTATGCCAGAGCCGTGGTGTTGTCCGAGTTGATCTGCACTGTCTTGTCTCGAATCAACTCTCTGAAGTGCTTCAAGGCCAAGAAAATTGCCATCAGTTGTTCCTGTTTATGTGCCAACTTGTTTCTTCCTTGCTCCAAAGTCCCGACACCTCTTGAGGGCCTAATGTCGCTCCCCAACCCGCGTCCGACGCGTCGGAATACAAGAGAGGTCTGGGCTCTTCTGCTGAAGCGACATCCCTCTTGCTAACCTGCCTGGAGTTAGCCACCACTTTAATTCCTCCTTCACTTCGGCAGGAATTAGAAACTGGAAGGAATCCGGTTGCAATTTTCTTGGCCATGAACCTTCAGGAAACACTGTAGAGGTCTCATGTGCAGTCTTCCTAAAGAAATGAACCTCTCTAGCGAAGAGAGTGTGCCCAGTAGACTCATCCACTCTCTTGCTGAGCATCGGTCTTTCTTTAGAAAGTCCTGCACCTTCCGAATGCATAGGGCTTGGCTTTCGGGGGACGGAAAAAGCCCGAAAAGTCACTGACGATATCTGAATCCCCAAATAAACTATCTGTTGTTTGGGGATTCAATTGAGACTTTCCCATGTTTACCACAAGACCTAGGTCTTTTGCTAAGTTCAATGTTGATTCAAGTCCTCCAGACATTGACTTCTTGATTGGGATCTTATCAACCAGTCGTCCAGATAAAAAGACACTCTGATCCCTCTTAAGTGCAAACCATCTCGCCACATTGGACATCATCCTCGTGAACACTTGGGGGGCTGTGCAAAGGCCGAAGCACAGGGCCTTGAACTGAAAGACCCTGTCCTGAATCACAAACCTTAAATACTTCCTGCTTCCTGGATGAATCGGAATATGAAAGTATGCGTCTTGTAAGTCCAGGGTCACCATCCAGTCCCCTGGACGTACCGCTGCCAGTACTGAATCGTTCGTCTCCATAGTGAACTTGGTCTTTTCTACGAAAAGATTCAGTTGACTTACATCCAGAACTGGCCTCCAACCTCCCGAGGACTTTGCAACCAGGAACAACCGGTTGTAAAATCCCGGAGATTCGTGATCCAGAACAGGCTCTATGGCTCCTTTCTCTAGCATGGAAGCTACTTGCTCCCACAGAGCTGCTTTCCTCCACTAAATCGTTGTAATTTGCCCCGAGGCTCTCGGAGATGTTGCGAGAGGAGGTCTCTTCAAGAAAGGAATCTTGTACCCTTCCCGAAGGCTACGTTGGCAGCCAGGGATCTGCCTTTCATGTTCTGCCAAACTTCCCAAAAACCTTGAAGTCTGGCTCCCACTGTCGTCTGGAGGACTGATATCTCATTCTTTAGAGGTGGTCTTGGCTCCTCTTTTAGCGGGTACTCTCTTACCCCTAAAGGCGGGTCGAGCGAATGTTCTGCCTCGAAAGGGCTGTTGCGAAGGCCTAGTTTCCTTTGGAGTTTTCTTAACCAACTTGGATGGTTAAGACTTCTTAACTGAAGACGAGAGAAGATCTTGAGTGGCCTTCTGAGAAAGGGAGAGAGCTATATCCCTAATCACCTCTGAAGGAAACAGCTGTTTCGAAAGGGGAGAGAACAGCAACTCCGATTTCTGAGAGTTTGAAACCCCTTTTGAAGCGAAAGAACACAACAGCGATCTCTTCTTTAGTACTCCTGCTGTGAACAAAGAAGCCAGTTCATTCGTTTCCGTCTCTCAGAGCCTTGTCCATGCAGGACATAATGCTCTTAGCTGCTTCCATATCCTGCGAATCTTCTTCTTCTAGGAGTTTGCCAGTGCTCCCAACAACCAATCTAGAAATTGAAGACTTCGAAAGTCCTAAAAATCCCTTTAAAAAGATGGTCAAACTCGGACGAAGTCCACCAGACCTTAGCAGACTGTAACGCCTGTCTGCGTGAGCTGTCTACTATACTGGAGAAGTCCCCCTGGGAGGAGGCAGGTACTCCCAGGCCTAGACTTTTCTCCAGTAGCGTACCATACTCCTGACTTCGATGCTAACTTAGCTGGTGGAAAAGCGAAAGAGTATTTCCCCGCTTCTTTCTTATCCTTCATCCAGTCATTCACACGTTGAAGGGCCTTCTTCGCAGAAATTGATAGAGTCATCTTAAGGAAAGAGGACTTCTTTGGAGTCCTAGTCTTGGAAAACTGCGATAAGGGAGATAAAGGAGCTGTTGGTTTGAATTCCCCTTCAAAAATAGAAAGAAGACGTGAAGTCAGAATCTTGTAATCTGAAGAAGGTTCCGTATTCTTTTCCTCAACTAAATCCAAATCCTCTTCTGCTGAAGAAATGTCTCGCAGATCACTGTCGTGTTGACGCTTCGCTGACGGAATAAACGGTCCTGCCGCCTGCGTCCTGCGGCTAACGAAGAATCGGCGTCCTGCCGCCTATCGATGTCCTGCCGCCTGCGTCCTGCGTCCATCGTAGACACATCTGCTTCCTGCCGCCTGCGTCTTGCGTCCACAATTGATCCCGAGTCCTGACGTTTGCCGTCCCTGGCTTCTTCCGAAATCATTTTCTTCTTACCTGCCGTTCTGCGTCCTGAATAACCAAGCGATCGCCCGTCCTCGTAGCGCCAGTGCGTCCTGCGTCCTCGGCGAACGCACCCTTGTCTTCCGTCTTAGAAGATTTAACGGAAGGAAATCGTCCTTCCGCCTCGAAGATGCCTGCACAGGAGCATCCCAAGACTTCACAAGAACTGCTAGCCTAGACTGCATTTCCCTTAAGAAACCCTTCGTACTATCTTCCTGAATGGCAGAGGACGAAGGAGGAGGATTACGAGCAGGACTGCGACGTAACGGAGAGCGATCTTGTACTCTACCCGACGGAGAGAGACGAGGGGAAGACAAGCAAGAAGATGGAGGAGAGTCTCTCATCGAAATC
Source organism: Macrobrachium nipponense (assembly GCF_015104395.2). NCBI lineage: Eukaryota > Metazoa > Arthropoda > Malacostraca > Decapoda > Palaemonidae > Macrobrachium > Macrobrachium nipponense. The sequence continues at coordinate 1,513,441 of NC_087213.1, read as the reverse complement.
CAAGAACGAGAAGGCCGTACTGAGTCCTCTTTAGCACGAAAGATCCTCTTCCTCTTGATCGGAACTGCGTCCCCGTCTTCCGAGGAGGACAAAACCTCCGGACTACTCCAAGCCTCACGATCTTGAGCATGTCTCTCTCGAGCGGTCGATGTCCTGAAAGTCCTCTTGAGGGGGCGAGACACAACTGAATACCGACGTTCCCGCTCAGATGTCGAACCATCCGAGGACGCACACTTCCCAGTTACGCCTTTTCTGCGGCGAACTGCAACAGCCTGGGAACTTGCAACAGGACTGTTCGAAGGGACGCCTGACCGCGACAAAACCTCTCTCGCCTCCTTCGATGTCGACATGCCTTCTCCCTTGGGTCTTGGAGCTTGACAGAGGTCTAGGTCTAGGAGCACGAGAGAGACGATCAGACGCCCCCTCCACTACACTTTCACTGACATCAAAAGTACTAACTTTATCCGTAAGTCGCTGTATCTGGTCGCCCATGGACGCAAGGAACAGCGAACACCTTCACAATCTGTGTATCATTCGCCTCCTCCGATACAGCAGCGGGCGCAGGAGATACCTGGGGAGAAGGAACTACCAATTCTACGTTAGAAGGAGCTGGAGAGGAAATACATTCACTCCTTTTGCTAGAAGAATTTGACTTCTCACTACGAGAAACAGATCTCCTTACACGATCTTTCTCAAGCCTTTCAACATATTTCATAAATATCTTCCATTCCTTCTCTGATAAATTCTCACATTCAAAACACCTATTCTCCAAAGTACACACATTCTCTCTACACTTCTTACAAATAGTATGAGGGTCGACCGAAGCTTTCGGCAACCTTACCTTACACCCCTCTTTTACACAAACTCTAAACATACTTCCAGTATCAGACATCTTTAAAGAACAATCCAAAGCGAATGCCAAGCTAACGTTTCCGAGTACAATACCAAAAATCCATGAAAAGTCAGCAACGAGAATGAAAATAATCCTAGCAGGGAACCACCAACAATGTTGCCGGTTCGGCTGGCAGAGAAAATCTGGCCCAATTGGCGAAACGGGTTCCTAGCGCTAGCGCCACGGTAACGGGGTGGTGGTTGCCTGAACTACTAATAGGTTACTAGCGTTTGCCGCAAGTTTTGAAAATTTCTGCCAGGTGGAACAGAGAATATAGCTATATATAGTATACCTGCCAGGTAAGTGTCATACATTAAATAGTACTACCCAAAGGGGTCTATCCTTCAAATTACCATATTAAATGTTATTTTGTCAATGAGAAAATGAGAATACTAGCATTGTTAGTTTGTATGGAGTTTTTACGTTGCATGGAACCAGTGGTTATTCAGCAACGGGACCAACGGCTTTACGTGACTTCCGAACCACGTCGAGAGTGAACTTCTATCACCAGAAATACACATCTCTCACTCCTAAATGGAATGGCAGAGAATCGAACTCGTGACCACTGAGGTAGGACGCCAACACCATACCAACCACGCCACTGAGGCGCGAATACTAGCATTGACTCTGGGCATGAGACAGAAAGGGAGAAATTTTAACAAACTGTACGTACTGATATGTAATTCTACAACAGTAATGAACTTACAATTTGTAGGACTCATTGCGTAACATATCCATGACATGTGATGGTCCAAGGAGGAGCTGATCTGCAATCATAGGCACCCATGGGTTGCCCTCCAGACGGAAACACGATCGGCTGCCCAACAAATCTAAGTGACCTACGAAAGAGAAACAGGTCAGTTGCAGGCATGTAAATGTCTGAGATCTAGGTTGACCTTTACCACAAAAACAACTTGATAATCATGATGCAGACCTGTTAATTGTTATGAACTATTATACTGTTCTTCAAAACACTCCACTTTTCTCTATCAAACAACTGTTACCAATTGTTATAAGCTATTAGACTGTTAAAACACTACAATTTTCTGATCAAACAACTGTCTGCAATACGTTATATTTTTTCGGTGACTCTAGAGGCAACGCAAAAATTTATATTTTCCTGTGACTGTAGAATTGTTCTAGAAGTCTTTAAAATTACTGCAATCAATACGACTAGCTGCTCCTGTCAGCAATTTTTTATTATTTCTAAAACCCAAATATTAAATACATAACATGCATTAATAAATATTGAATCTAACAATAACAAAATTTTAAAACATTAAAATGACTTGGATTTTGGCTTCTTCATTCTAAAAAAGAATGCCACATTGCATCATAGTTATGTTATCCTATCCTGTCTTGGAATTGTTCACACTCATCTGACCAGTGGACACTAGATGAATAACCCACATAACCCTGTTCCTGAATACAGGCAGTCCCCGAGTTACGACGGTCTCGGCTTACGACGTTCCGAGGTTATGACGCTTTTCAATTATATTCATCAGATATTATTTCCAGGGTTACGACGCATGTTCCAGGGTTACGATGCATGTTCCAGGGTTACGACGCATGTTCCAGGGTTACAACGCCTACAACGCTAGATGAAATAGGACACCAAAAATGCAAAATAATAAATATTTGGAGGTTTTTTTGATAAATGCCATAAGAATGCAGTTTACATAGTTTTCAATGCACCCAAGCATTAAAAATGATATTGTTATGATACAATAAAGTTTGTTCATACTTACCTGGCAGATATATATATAGCTGTATTTTCTGAAGTCCGACAGAATTTTAAAAACTTCCGACACACGCAGTGGTCGGCCAGGTGGTTAGTACCATTCCCGCCGCTGGGAGGCGGGTATCAGGAACCATTCCCATTTTCTATTCATAATTTTTATTTCCACTGTCCCCTGAGGGGAGGTGGGTGGGTACTTGATTATATATATCTGCCAGGTAAGTATGAACAAACTTTATTGTATCATAACAATATCATTTTGTTCATGAAACTTACCTGTCAGATATATATATAGCTGAATCCCACCTTTGGAGGTGGGAAGGGACAGAATAGAAGGATTTTTAGGAAACAAATGCATGCAGATGATTTACATCTTGGTTCCACCTGTTAGCATAGCTGGCTTCGTGGTTACTGCCACGTAAGTCTGCTTGTGCTACTAGAGTTGCCAGCGAGGTGAGACCTATATAGCTGGTGCACTCCAGATGATCTGTCCACAGGGGCGAGACCACGACGTGACTAGACCATATTGACCATACCATGAGGGCTAAGAAGTAAAATAAATATATATATATATATCACCACCTGACCAACCTAGCCAAAGTTAAGGTGTTTTAACTAAGGCTTAAGAGTTAAGAAGTCGCCGTTGTCGGCGACTCATCAACTAAATTAAGAGCTCTTCCTAACCATTTTCTACAGGATAGGATGAGTGGTACTTCTTGCCCCCAAGATTGTGTCTGCAGACACGTATGGCCCTAGCGAGCAGCAGATCTCATATGCCATCTTCACATCTCGCAGGGAGTGTGAAGTGAACACAGAGTTGCTTCGCTAAAACATGGTACTCAGGATGTTACTGAGTGCCATGCTCTGTTGAAATGCTTCCGAGGTCGCGCCCTCACCTCGTGAGCATTTAGATAAAAAGATTTCAAATCTTTGTGCAAACACAATGAAGGAGCATTTTTGAAAGAACTCCTTAACACTAAAGCCAGGGTGTTCTTCGATATGGGCAAGTCTGGTCTTTTTCGGAACACTGCAGATTGCCCGAATGACTTCGACTTTCTTGAGTTTTATGTAGATAAAACTTGAGAGACCCGACAGGGCACAGGACTCTCTCTGGCTCCTGCCCACTAACTTGTGCCATCCTTGCTTCCAAGCTTCTGGCCCAAGGGGACAAAACGGGTTTCCATTCTTAGGCCACAACGGAAGGCTTAGAGAGCACACCGCCTTGTCTTCTCTAAAGCCAAACTTGTGACGATGGCTTAAAATTTCACTAACCCTCTTTGTCGTATCTAGGGTGGTTAGAAGAAGGCCTTCCTGATCACATGCAAAACAGTTAACAGGTAGGAGAGGTTCGAATGCTTTAACATCAAGAACTTCAGACTACCGTCTAAGTTCCATATTGAAAGCTTTCGATCTGGACATGCACAGTCAGTCCGTCTGTACTAAAGTCAGGTGACCGACCAGTTGACAAGTCAGACGAATCAAGGACAGCAAGGCTGTACCCTGAAGACCATAAGGCACTATTCTTCGCTGAAGAATGAGTGTCTGGACTGCCTGGGCGATTCAATCTAAGTAAACCTTGGGGGTGTATCAACGCAACCCAACGTCGTCAGTGAATCAACTGACTCGAGCTTCTGGTGCCAGGAGAAAGGAGCGAGGAGCAAAAAGGCGATTCAGTCCCGAAGGAAGAATGCCTGACAGTCCAACCTGGTCTCATGTTACACGATCATCGGGGGTGTATAAACGCAACTGACTTCGTCAACAAGAAACTCAGGGCTACTATATGTCGCCTGATCTCGCACGAGTGTCTGACTCCGAGAAAACAGGTGAGACAAAAAGTAGATGGTGAGCGAGTTTCGAGATTCCACAGAACTCAAAAATCGTGAAGGGCTTTGTTGTTTGACAGACGCAAATCTCTGAGCCCAAAGGCCGTCAACAACATATTTGCATATTCTTTAATAGTTGTGACTGCCAGCTTATCCCATTCTTCAGACGGAAAAGGAAGACGGTAATCTTATTCCTGTCAACCTCTCGATAGTCTGAACGTAGTCAGACTCAGAGCGGAGAGGTTATAGGTACCTTTCGAGTTAGAGTAGACCGACTCTCTCGGAAAAGGTCCTTGGAAAGTGAACTAGGAAATATGTGACCTCTGTGAATCCAGGATTCTGAAGGCCAACATGGGGCGATCAGCGTCATTGTCGCCTCCCTGTGACGTCATAAATCCTCTTATTACATTTCCTAGCGATTGAAAAAGGGGAAAAAGAGGACTAAACATCCATCCCCGTTCAATATCATAGGATGGCGTTTAATGGTACCGATCCCGGATCGAGAATAAGGGAGCAGAGAAGAAGCCGCCTCTTCGTCCTCAACATATCGAAGAGAAGAATGAAAGGGCGTCCCTAAAGTCTACACAACTCCCAACTTACTTCTAAAGAAAGATTCCACTCGGAAGTGAATAATTGCTACCGTCGATCGAGACGATTCGTACGGACTTTTGCAATCCTGTAACGAACCTGTAGAGGATCGTTACATTTTAGCGCCTGTTGTTATAATAGGCTCTTTCTCGTAAACTCGAACAAGGACCGAGAGAAGATACTTCTTAAGATATGAGAGAGCTGTGGAATATCAGAGTTGATCTGGACCACTGGTTCCCAAAAACTCGTTTCGAGGACTGGAGGGACTACCGAATCGCTTTTACTTCTTTCAGATTAAGATCCAGGACATCTGAAACCCTATCCAGATGTCCGGCACCTTCTTCTATCACCTCAGGTGATAGACGCACTGAGAGATGTTCAGAATCATTGCTAGATCTTGAATAATATTTCAGTTTCCCGGTAGGAAAAAACTGTGGTCTGAATTGCAGTCTATTCGGGGAAACAAACTTCTTCAGGAAGGAAATGGTCCCCAGCAAGCTCATCCATTCCCTCCCCGAGTATGCTTACTTCCCTAAATAAGGCTGCGCTTTGCCTAAGCAGGAGAGCAAATAAAAGTGCAATGTTGCGGTAGACTCGTAGTTCCATACCGTGCGGTAACGAGCACCGAAAGGATTAAGAGCTAACTCTGTTGAACATAGTAAGGCAAAACGAATGCAACGTTTATTCATTCACGTAAGAAATCCCCTCAATCTTAGGCTAAAGTCCGTGATTGTAGGACAGATACTGTTAGTCAGTCAATCCCGCAGGAGAGACGTAACCGTCAGCACAGAGATACGGTTAGTCAGTCAATCCCGCAGGAAGAGAGAGACGTAAACTACCGCGCATGACAGCGCACGATCTGTCACTGAATACTGGCTCGCTTGGACTGGAGGACAGACAGCGTGACAGCAGCAGCAAGCAGCTTACGAACTTCGTCTCTTAACTTTATGTCTGGGTTGCCAGCTACCCTATTCTACGAAGAAATAGGCCCGTTATTTTTTGAGCAGAAAGACTCTCAAGCTGGTATATTTAAGCGAAACAGAAAACGCTAAATATATAGATGCGTTTGTGTCGTCAGAACACTACCATACAACGGTAAAAGATAAATCGGAAACTCCTGTTAGGCTGCAGGGAGTAACGATTAAATGTCCTTAAAATAGACAACAGACCTCTCGGTTGCCATCCGAAGAGGTAACTACAGCAAGCGTATATGACTTGAACCAACCAGAAGTAAAATAACGCAAGGCAAAAATGAAATTATATCACAATAAAGTTTGTTCCTTACTTACCTGGCAGACATATATATAGCTGAATTCGGAAATACAGCTACATACATATCTGACAGGCAAGTTTCATGAACAAAACTTAAGAGAATCGAAGCAGTCGAAGCAGTCAGCTCAAGCTTCTTATGTTATTGGACATAAGCGTTCATTGACGTAGTCTACAAGTCTATTTCTTGTACGAGTCTGCGAATGACGAATGAGAGCTCTTCCGAATCTTGTCAATAAGAGCTTATTCGCTTACGCAATATCAAGTTAATGAGATGTTTGTCATGGAGAACTAACCATTTACGGGACAAAGAGATATTTTGTCAAAGAGGGGATACCCACTTACTTGACAAAACGAAAGTATATTGTCAATGGGGGAAAGTCACTGAATTGACAAAACGTAATCCAGGGAGTCGAGCATTTAATTTTTCCGATTCCCGTCTCAAACGAGGAAGGGGCAAGAATCCTGTTAAGAGACTGGGCTTACGGCAAGTAGGACGACGATGTTCAATTCGGCAGCGTAGTCCCGACTAGAAACTAACAAAATCTATCATCTGAAAAACCCTTTCAGATGGGGTAAAAAGCTTGGAAAATTATCCTGGGAAGAGGAAGAAACTCTCCAACCAGCTTCCTCTCCCGTATCACAACTAATGCCTGCTAAAGCTTAAAATTATTGGCAGTATGGCAAAGGAAGTCCTGTCTTGCGCTTTCCTGAAGAGCGTCTTTTTGATGAGGGCCTTTGCAAGAATCCTACTGAACGTTGCCGAGAGTCCTGACGTGCAGGACATCGAGCCTTACATAACCCGTAACTGCCTTAGCGCAAAGTCTTGACTGCGGTAGTGGCAACTTAAATTTATTGGCAGAATGGCAAAGGTTGCGGTAGAGCAAACGAGATCTTCCTTAACTCCATCCACCTATGCGAAAAAGCAATATTAATTGACAGAGACCTCTTGAATTCACGAAATCCGATGTCTTGCTGGGTTTTCGAAGAAGAAGTTGTCTGTTCACTTTAAGCTTCCTCCGAAGCACTGCCTACTTCACATTCTTTGCAGGTGAGGTAGAAGGTATCACCGAAGGTAGAGGTAAAAATTCTTTAGGCCCAAATCTGAAACAAGAGCTTGAAGAGTTCAACAGAAACGTTCAGCCAGGCGACACACCTGGCGTGCGCTGGTGCACGCTCGGCGTCCACTGGAGCGCGCTCGGCGTCCACTGGAGCGCGCTCGGCGTCCACTGGAGCGCGCTCGGCGTCCACTGGCGCGCACGGAGCGCGCTTGCGTGCACTCGCGCGCGCCTGGAGTCCATCCGAGCGTCCCAGGCGTCCGCTCTCAAAAGCTTCCTGCTACTATGACTTCTTTTACGTATTTCTCGGTGGAAAGACGGACACGAGTTCAGGCGACGTTCGCCTTCTTACTTCTCACTGAAACGCATAACGAGAGAGAGAGAGAGGACGTGAAGCGTCCTCTTCTATAAAGCTTCTATTTAGAGGGCGCGAGTCCTTCCGAAAGCTCCAACCCCTGCACGGAGAGGACGCTTCGGAGGACGAGAAGCAAACTTTCAGGATTCGTGCACACGCACGCACTTTGGCAGTCTGGGGGATTTTCATTACAGTAACTGCCGAAGGCACGCCAGATCGGTGGGGGTTCCTTGTAACCCTCCTTCGGCTTTCGACATGCTCCCCTCCCCAGGTCCTGGGGAGTCAAGCAGAGGTCCAGGGCCTAGAGGCGAAACGAGGCCGATCTGACGCACCTCCACTACACAAGGGTATCACTGCACTTCTGCACTTCACTTTTACTCTCTAAAGCAAGCACTTTCGATTCTAAGTTACGAATCGAAATAGTATAAGAGAAAGGGCAATTCCTCTACAGACACTGCTTAGGGCCCGAAGGCAATACTGCAGGGTTAGGAGTAACAATTATAGAAGTACACTTCACAGCAATGAAGAAGAGCGAGCACCTCTCGTAGACATATTCATAGCCCGTAGGCCATACTACAGGGTTAGGCAAAATAAAGTCTACAGGAAGGTTAGCAGGTTCACTACCCCTGACTTTTGTTACTGATTAATTGCGTACATACGAATCATACGTCTTCCTTACGGAATTAGACATGTTTACTGATTAATTGCGTACATACGAATCATACGTCTTCCTTACGGAATAGACAAAGTCTCACACTCCTTACATGACAAATCTCAACAAAGAAGGAAGACCCATACCCCTCGTACATACCAATGCGGATCTACCGAAGCTTTCGGTAGCCACACCCTATCTTTGCAGACAACCCGTCTGAAACTAGCCTAACTAGATTCAGATATTTTAAGCAAAAATGAATCAAATTCAAATCAATTTAAGATAGCGTATGCCTAGCCACAAATCCAAGTAAATAAATCAAAATACAATTAGGATACTTAGCGGCAATGAAGTTTCCAAAATCCACTAAGACGGAGGTACTGAAAACAGGTGTTTTCAGCACCGGCGACAGAAAAATTATGAATAGAAAATGGGAATGGTTCCTGATACCCACCCGCCTCCCAGCGGCGGGAATGGGTACTAAACCACCTGGCCGACCACTGCGTGTGTCGGAAGTTTTTAAAATTCTGTCGTACTTCAGAAAATACAGCTATATATATATCTGACAGGTAAGTTTTCATGAACAAAGTAAGGTTTTCTTAGGATTTTTGATGATGTTCCGGCTTACGACGATTTTTGGCTTATGACGTGTCTCAAGAGCGGAACCCCCGTCGTAACCCAGGGACTGCCTGTACAGGGGTTGCAGAACAATAATTGCAGTCACACAGTTTTCCATGATTATCCATTTTTCACACTCAACTATCCAGTATTGGAAACAAGTCATAAAAAGATATTTAGTCAAAATCTTAAACATTTTCAGTTCATCCAAACATCAAATTTTTAAGAACTTGCAATAAAGCATATATACTAAATAAAATTTAATTATTCATTAAGAACAAACCCTTCAGGCCAATGTTATGAGTTACAAATGTTAATTCAGTTGTCTAGTTAAATCATTTAACAATGATAAATCATGATATATACTAATGCATCTTCATGAGATGTGGAATGGCCAAGAACTGAGACCTATGAGGTTATTCAGCACAAAGGGAAATTGAAACAAAAAAAGGTTTCAAAAGTGTAAACAGGAGGAAACCCTCTTAGTTGCACTATGAAACGATTGTTAGGAGAGGGTGGTAAATTAAGATGGAAGAAAGCAAATATTGAATGGAGGTACTGTAAAATGAATGAAAGGGGCTGCAGCTACAGGCAGAGAGGACACTGCAAAGAACCAATGTAATGTCTACAGTGCACTGTGCGAGGTGTACTGACAACACTATCTCACTAAGGATTTTCATGGGATGTGCGCCAATAATTTAGCTACATGAACTCTTGAGTGAGCACTGGCCTGGGATATTCTAAACATGTTATGGTTATATTAATAGTGGAATTGTCATTTAGAGTAAACAAAATTGTTTACATGATTCGTTCAGAATGGAATATGGAAAATGGTGTTGTAAAGGAAATGGCTGAATAATACGATAAGCTTTGCACTACAGTAATCAAAGAACTTATGATGAACCTTAAAAATCCTGATGACGACAGGCCATGTAGTAATTTTTGATTAGAGAGCTCTTGTGCTTGAGAATGTTGACACTTAATTGCAAAGATACTAAAGCTTCAAGGAATACAAGGACGTTACAAGTCTATACAGTATGTGTGTTACACACATCACCATCATGATGTGCCCAGAATTTATTATTTAGTGTTGTCATTTATTATTATTACTTTATAAATACTGAGATGCTAAGTTACTATTTTAGTTTTAACTATGTTCTGGTGACCTTTGTATTATCTTTATCAAATTCAAACTATATTGTTAAAAAGACATTTGTGACAGTTGTGAAAAGCCACAATTGATTAAGTGTGTGTGGAGTTTGTGTGAAATACCGAGTGAGAATGGAAATGCAGGAGATTCATAAGGAGAGATTGTCTGAGAAGTAGGCACCTCATACTATATTTTTTCATAGTAAAAATCTGAAAATATAGGGATTGGTCTGACATTAACATCTTGCCCACAAAACCTATAACCAATATACTAGTGAAGCTTTATAAATATATGGCTCTATATGCCCTGTCACACTCAAAACTGGTCGGACTAGGCTGTAATATTGGACTAAAACTATTGTACGTATAATGTGAGTATGTACATTAAGACACACTATTGGTATAACAATACTAATCCTACATTTTGTACTTCACTATAGTTTTTGTTATCTAATTTTTTGGCTTGAAATTAAGAGTAAAATACTTAAACAAGAGCAATTAACTATAGAATAACAACCCCAAAACCTGGTATATTTCTAATGAGCAACAGAAATTCTATTGATAATGTCTGAAAGTTCAGATAAAATCCTGATGAACATTTTCCTCCCAAACTACATTTATGGTCTCATGCCAAGAAAGAAAATAATCAAACAAACCTATTTCAGGTGGTAGAACTTCCAGTCTGTTGCCTTGAATGTGCAACTCTCGTAAGCGAGTCAGCTCTCCAACTTCACGAGGTAGAGCTACCAAGTCGTTGTCGCGCAGACAAAGCTGGAATTACAAACACCCAGTCAACCAGTCAATGAAATAATGGTTTACAATTAAATTGAATTATATAAAAAAAAACAAAAAAACATGCATGCCAAAGCTATATCAAAATTATAATTATTATAGGTAGTTTAAACCAATGACTCACATTTCTAGACTCAAAGGGGTCACAAAAAGATTTGCTTTTGAATGAGCATTAAAAATTTGAGCACAGTAACGCTGAGGGGACTGAAAAAATCACCGAAGGCTATGGTTACAGATCTCCTGTAACTTTGAATTTTCACTATCCTCATCATTCTTTATGATAATGTTACAGCAATAATATTAACTGGAATTACAACATCCAGTTAATGAAAAATGCAATTAAATGAAATTATACCAACATATCAAAAACTATTTTGGAAATGATTTTCATACTTCAAAAGATATATCAAAATTATAATGATCATATGTAGTTTACCTAAACCAATGAATCACATTTCAAGACTCAAGGGTCACATAGAAGATTTGTTTTTGGATGAACAGTGAAAAGTGGAGCACAGTAATGCTGAAGGGACTGAACAAATGGTTATCTCCTGAAAATGGTTATCTCCTGAAAGTTTAAACTCTCAACAGCCTTATCATTCTTCATGATGAGGTTACAGCAATAACATTAGCTACTTATATGAAAAAATCTAGCAGACTAAACAGGAAAATACAGATACAAAGCAGGCTAATACCAGAAACTCAAAACTGAAAGGAAGAGCAATTTCAAAGGTAACACCGATTACGAATATATAACTTGGAAATCAGCCTACCTTAGCCAACAACTAATCCATCTAAAATCAATTAATTGATATTCTTTTCTAACTTTCAGAGCTCTCATGGAGAGACTGATGGTCAGATAAATACATAAGGATGAATACATAACTTCCTACTAATAATAAAACTGCTATACAAAAATGATATTGTTATTTTACAATAAAGTTTTGTACATACTTACCTGGCAGATATATACTTAGCTTACGTCTCTGACGTCACGACAGAATTCAAAACTCGCGGCAAATGCGACAGGTAGGTCAGGTGATCTACCCCACCCGCCGCTGGGTGGCAGGTGTATGAACCAATCCCCCTTTCCAGTCATAATTTTTCTTCCACCTGTCTCCTGAGGGGAGGCTGGGTGGGAGGGCCATCAATCGTATATATCTGCCAGGTAAGTATGTACAAAACTTTGTATTGTAAAATAACAATACATTTTTGTACATGAACTTTCCTGCCAGATATATACTTAGCTGATTGACACCATTGGTGGAGGGAAAAAGACAGAGCTAACAAGGAAAAAGGGGAAACAACATCTGTTGTAGGATACTAACAAACCTTGGTTCTTACCTGATAAGGCTGAAGACTTCATAGTTACTGTCTATTAGTCTGCAAAGCCTGAAGAGCTACAGCGAGGGCGTGACCTACAGCTGAAAAGACTCTTTGGGTCTACCGAAGGGATTTGATCCACTTACTCAGTAGAATCCAAGTCGGATCATGTCAATGGGGATTCGCCCTCTTAAATGACAGAGCCTGACCACTACCAATGAGGGAGCTCTAGAACAAACAGATCACCTAACCATTCTAATGTTAGCAATACGAATAGAAAGAGATGCCTACCCGCATCCTCTTTCAAACAACCATAAAAAACACAACACAAACAATAGGGGAAAAAATTTACAAAGGATATGCTTCAGCTCCTGCCCCAGCACCGAATCCGCCGATACATACGGGCCTAACGCGAAGCACTTCTCGTAAGTAATCTTGACGTCTTTAAGGTAGTAGTTCGCGAATACTGAATTGCATCTCCAGAATGTTGCTTTCATCAGATTCTGGAGTGACATATTCTTGTTTGAAAGCCAAGGACGTCGCAATGGCTCTTACCTCGTGAGCCTTGACTTTCAAAAGCTTGAAGTGATCCTCACCGCAAGCCAAATGTGCTTCCTTCACGAGGCTTCTAATGAGAAGGACAAAGCATTTTTAGACAAAATGGTATACTGGGATCCTTTACAGAGCACCAAAGTCTGTCCTTAATGCCCAACCCTTAAGAGACTTCTCCGCTGGAGGTAGTATATTAAAGTCCTCACAGGGCAAAGAGTTCTTTCTGGCTCTTCCCCTACCCGGGGAGCTAAGCCTGGAACCTCAAAACTCCTTGGCCAAGGATTTGAGGGGTTCTCGTTCTTAGCTAGAAAAGAAGGAAGGAAGGAACAAATCACGGAATCTCCTTTGAAACCTACCCTTCCTTCTAGAGCATGAGCTCACTAACTCTTTTGGCAGATGCTAAAGCCAAAAGAAACAGAGCCTTCTTCGTAAGATCCTTGAAAGAAGATGACTTGGGGAGGTTCGAACTTCGAGGACCTCAGGAAACGAAGAACCACATCCAGGTTCCAGCTCGGAATTTGAGACGAGGGTTTCTTGCAAGTTTCAAAAGATCTTAGCAGATCATGTAGTCTTTGTTGTTGGAGATATCTAAATTCCTGTGCCTAAACACAGAACTGCTAAAACATGCTCACCCGATATCCTTTGATGGTCGAAACTGCCAAGACCAGCATTTTTCCCTGAGAAAAACCAGGAAATCTGCGATTTGGGTCACAGAGGTACTGGAAGAGGAAAGCTTCTGGTTTCTGCACCAACGGCGAAAGACGTCCACTTCGACTGGTAGACACTAAGGGTAGAGGCTTCTAGCTGATGCGATAGCCTTCGCTGCCTTATCTGAAAACCCCTTCGCTCTGACAAGACTTTTGACAGTCGAAAGCCAGTCAGATTGAGAGTGGGGAGGTTTCTGTGATACCTGTCGAAGTGGGGTTGTCTGAGCAGATCTACTCTTTGTGGAAGAGCTCTTGGAAAGTCCACCAGCCATTCCAGTTACCTCTGTGAACCAATCTTGGGCCGGCCAGAATGGAGCTACCAGCGTCATCCTTGTCGCTTCCGAGGCCGCAAACTTTCTGAGTGTTTGACTCAGAATCTTGAATGGAGGAAAAGCATAGACGTCCAGACCTCTCCAGTCTAGAAGGCAAAGCATCGACTGACACTGCTCCTGGGTCCCGAGATCGGGGAGCAGTAGAGGTCTATTCTCTTGTTCTTTGCTGTCGCAAAAGGTCGATATGAGGTCTGCCCCATAACCTCCACCACAGGTCCTGGCAAACTTCTGAGTGCAGAGTCCACTCCGAGGGGAGCACTTGATTCCTCCTGCTCAGGAGATCGGCTCTGACATTCCTTTCTCCCTGTATGAACCTGGTGAGGAGAACGATCTTCCTTGCCTGAGACCACAACAGCAAGTCCTTCGCTGTTTCGTACAGGGAGAAAGAGTGCGTCCCCCCTGCTTCCTTATGTAAGCCAAGGCTGTGGTGTTGTCCGAGTTGACCTGAACTATAGCATTTCGGACGTGGGGCTCGAAGGCTTTTAACGCCAACCACACTGCTATCAACTCTTTGTTGTTGATGTGCCAGGACACCTGTTCCCCCCCCCCTCCCAGGTGCCTGACACTTCTCTTGACCCTAGGGTCGCACCCCAACCCGTCTCCGACGCGTCGGAAAACAATACTTGGTTCGGGTTTGGCATGTACAGAGACAGACCTTCTGCAAATCGGAGAGGATCTGTCCACCACAGAAGGTCCTTCTTGATTCCTTTTGATATCCTGAAGGAGAATTCCAGGTCTAGAGAGAGACACCTCCAGTTCCGGTAAAGGAAGAATTGGAGAGGTCTGAGATGCAACCTTCTAGAGAAACGAATTGCTCCAGCGAGGAAAGTGTCCCCAACAGACTCATCCACTCCCTCGCTGTGCATGCATCTTTCTCTAGGAAGGTCGTTAGTTTCTCTTGGCAACGAGCAATCCTCTCTGGTGACGGATATGCCCGAAAATCCGGAGAAACCATCCGAATCCCCAGATATATCAGCTCTTGACTGGGGATTAATTGTGACTTCTGGAAGTTCACCAGAAGCCCCAACGAACTTGCTAAAGTCAGTGTCTTTTGTAGGTCCTCCAGACATCTTTCTTGTGAGCTTGCTCTGATCAGCCAATCGTCTAGATAGAGAGACAGCCTCACTCCCTCCAAATGTAGCCACTGCGCTACATTCTTCATTAACCCGTGAAAACTTGAGGGGCTGTCGAAAGGCCGAAGCACAAGGCCCTGAATTGGAAGATCTTCCCTCCCATCATGAATCTCAGAAACTTCGCCGTGAAGAAGGATGGATAGGCACATGGAAGTAAGCGTCCTGAAGATCTAGG
Organism: Macrobrachium nipponense; assembly: GCF_015104395.2. NCBI lineage: Eukaryota > Metazoa > Arthropoda > Malacostraca > Decapoda > Palaemonidae > Macrobrachium > Macrobrachium nipponense. Next base: position 1,498,285 of record NC_087213.1, on the reverse strand, counting down.
GACACCATCCAGTCCCCTGGACGAAGAGCCCGCCAACACTGAAGAAGTTGTCTCCATGGCGAACTTCCTTTTTTTCTACGAAGACATTCAGGGCGCTTACATCCAGAAAACCGGTCTCCATCCTCCTGAGCTCTTATGAACTAGGAACAGTCTGTTGTAAAAACCCGCAGAATGAGGATCTTTCACTAGTTCTATCGCCTCCTTCTCCAGCATAAGATCTACTGCTAGAGAGAGGGCTTGATTCATGATGGGGTCCTTGTACTTGGCTACCAACTCCCTCGGAGTTTCGTCGTCAACGGAGGTCTTGATAAGAAGGGAATGAGGTAGCCTTTGCGGACAATCGAGATGACCAGTTGTCCGCCCCTTTCTGGGCCCAGACGTCGGCAAACTTCAGAAGTCTGGAGAACTTGAATCCTACTTCTTCCCTCTGATGGATCTAGAGAATGTCTTCTCGTTTAGTGGGTCTAGATCCTCTAGAGGAAGAAGCTCTGGCAGGAGGGACTCCTCGAAAGGGCTCCTGCCTAACTGGAGTCTCTCTTGGTTTTAGCTTGGAAAGAAGAGTGAGGCTTCCTGGTAGACTGGGGCTAGCATGTCCTGTGTAGCCTTAGCTGAAAGGGCACAAGAAACATCCTGAACGATCTTCTTAGGGAAGAGTTGAGGAGAGAGCTGAGAATACAGGAGAGAGGCTCTCTGAGCATGCGATACTGATTTCGTCAGGCAACGAACAGTACACAGATCTCTTCTTGATCACTCCCGCTCCGAAAAGTGGAGCTACTTCACTCGATCCATCCCTCACTGCCTTGTCCATACACGTGAGAACACTGATAAGATCCTCAGGAGAAATGGAATCCGGGGTCTGCGTCTTCTTGGCCAAAACGCCCAAAGACCAGTCTAGGAAGTTAAACACCTCCAGGACTCGGAACATTCCCTTCAACAGGTGGTCAAGCTCATTCATCCCCATGTCGTCTTAGCAGACATGAGGGCAGAGCGTCGAGAGGAATCCACCAGTGAAGAGAAGTCCGAGTCGGCCGAGGATGGAAGAACGAGGCCCAAGGGTTCTCCCGATTCATACCAGAATCCTAGTTTCCCAGTAAGCTTAGAAGGAGGGAAAGAGAACACCGTCTTCCTTCTCTTCCTTCGAAAGAAGCCACTCACCAAAACCTCTAAGCGCCTTCTTCATAGAGATTGCAGGCTTCATCCTGACACAGGATGAAACCTTCGAAGTTTTCGAAGTCGAAAATAACGAAAGAGGCGCGAGGGCGGGGCGACAGAGAAAGGGCGTCTCCAAATTCCTGAAGCAACAGGTCCGTCAAACGCTTGTATGAAGAAACGGAGGAATCTTTAGGAATTTCTTCTTCCGAGGGATCCTGTTCTTCTTCCGCCGAAGATCCTTCACGATCCTTACGATGAAAGGCTGTCTTGTCCTCAGCCGAGAGTCCATCCTTGGAAGAATGTCTGGAAGAACTCTGACATCTGAACCGGAAGTTATAACTTCCGTTGAGCTTCTGCCTGAAAACTCCTTCTTGTCAGGATGAGGGCGTATTCTAGGCTCTTGGCGCCTAACGAACGCAGGGCGAAAATCTGGCGAAGAGCGCCTATCAGGCGAAGAGCGCCTATTAGGCGAAGAGCGCCTATTAGGCGAAAAGCGTCTATCAGGCTCCTGGCGCCTGTCTAAAGGAGAGCGGCTGCCCTGGCGAAGAGCGCCTGTCATGCGGGAAGCGATTATCAGGCTCTTGGCGCCTGCTGCGAGAAGCGCGAATCTCTGGCGACGAGCGCCTACCAGGCGAGAAGCGTCTGCAGATTCGCGCCTAACTCGAGGAGAGCGAAAATCGGGAGAAGAGCGCCTACCAGGCTCTTGGTGCCTGCTAAGCGAAGGGCGGCTGACAGGAGAAGAGCGCCTGTCTACCAAAGGGCGTCTGTCACAGGAGAGCGAAAGCCTGAAGGAGAGCGGCTACCATGAGAAAAACGCCTACCAGGCTCCTGGCGTTCTGCCAGCGGGAGAGATCCTGTCTCTAGACGAGCGCCTGTCAGGAGAGGCTCGTCTACGGAAGCATGCCCCTTGTCCGACGGAGAACGATGTCCGCAGGAGAGCGCCATGTCCTTTGAAGAGCGCCTGCGTACTACGATCCACTCATGGAGAGAGGGCGGTTACTGACGAATAGCGTAAGCCTGGAGAAGAGCGCCTGGACTTCTTTACCAGGAGCGAGACGTCCTTCCTACGACCAGAAGTCACAATCAAGGAGTCAGCCAGAGCCGTAATCTGCGCCTGCAGACTAGCCAACACACGTGTAGGAGACTTAACAAAGTCCTTCACGGGAGACGCAGCTCGATCCTTACTAGGAGAGCGAAACTCCAAAGAAATCCTCGGTTTCTTCACATCCAATCCAGGATCTTCCGAAAAAACTTCAGGGCTGGAGGGGAGAGCGGAAGAAGCCTGCCAGGCTCTCTTCGACGGCCGAGAAGCTTCCGAGGAGCTCCAACCACGTTTGGGCGAAGGAGAAGGCGAAGACGAGAAGCATTGCCGTAAGACTTCTCTCTTGGCGCGATCCAAGGTAGCCCCTGGGATCGAACATCAGGCGCTACCGAGGGGACGCCTGACCGGTGGGGGTTCTCCCTAACCTTCCTGCGGCTTTCGACTTTCCTCCTCCACTGGGTCTGGGAGTCTGGAAGAGGTCTAGGCCTAGAAGCATTAGGGAGCCGATCAGACGCACCCTCCACTGCACTGGGATCACTGCACAAATTGCTATCACTCTTACCTTCTAGCACTTTAATTTTCAGCTCCATGCTGCGAATAGTGGCTCTCATAGTGTCCACCTCCGAAGGCGCATCTTCGGGTTCGGTGCAGGAAGCAGGGGCTGAAACTGGTAAAGGTGCTACGTCTACAACAGGGTTATCAACTTCAAACTCGCTAGCGCGAGACCTACTAGAACTCCTAGATGAAGCTTTCCTAACCTTGTCCTTCTCAAGCTTTCTTACATAAGAAGAAAGCGCCATTCCATTCTTCTTCATTCAAATTACCACATCATTACAAGGGTTAATAAATGAGCAGTCATTCCCCTACACCTCATGCATACTGTGTGAGGGTCTACCGCAGCTTTCGGTAGCCTCACCTTACAATCGCTAACAGAACAAACTCTGAACATAGTTGATTTCTTAATTTCTAAATCAGGGACATAATGAAATTCCAAGAATAATCAAAAGAATAATCCAAAAACGGTCCACAAATCGCAAATGCCAAGCCAAGGATCAGGTACTTCACCAAAAGTCCGATGAAACAATCCAGGGCGAAAACGAGTAATAATCCAAAATCGAGAGGTATCGACAACAGATGTAGTCGACACCGGCGACAGAAAAATTATGACTGGAAAGGGGGATTGGTTTCATACACCTGCCACCCAGCGGCGGGTGGGGTAGATCACCTGACCTACCTGTCGCATTTGCCGCGAGTTTTGAATTCTGTCGTGACGTCAGAGGACGTAGCTAAGTATATATCTGGCAGGAAGTTCATGTACAAAACTATATAAACAACTTACACCATTCAAACATTTTAATATTTCTTTCTACTATAAAAGAAAGAAATAAAAGTCATAAGACTACTTACAATCTGCAAATTCTTCAAGTTCTTGATTTCTGGAGAGAGAACTTCAAAATCGTTGTCACCCATATACAAGGCTCGCAGGGATTCTGTAATTTATGTAAACAGTACAAGTTACTCTATACATATGAGCTATTTTAAAACTGTTTATTGCATACAAATCCCTTTTACTAACACCCCCAAACTGCTTTCACAGGCAGTTGATTAACTTTTCATTAACAACTTCAAGCCAACTTTACATTCATTTATCCAGCAAGCACCTTGAATTGGTTTGGTACAAAAATTGGCAGCTGGTTTTCGGTAATTAGGTAAAAATCTACCTAATGATGGTAGTTATTCATATAGTTACAATCAACCTCTTTTGTCTGTTACAAATAACTTATCCTTCCTCTACTTGCTGGACACATTAATCTCAGCTTTACTCACATGCACCTTCACATCACCCCATTCAAGAAATTCCTGCCACTCTTTTACGTCTTTGAAATTCTTCTTCACTCTGTCATAATCTTCCACAGCCAATGCATATAACAATTCCAGTTGATTTTCATTCCTTATCCCTTAACTCAGTGCATCCATAACCAGTGCAAACAGAAGCAAAGTATTGATTATTGCAGTAAACCACTTTAAACATTCTGTTCTGCTGCAGGCTGCTACTCTAGTTTGTCCTTGTTCTTTTACATTTGACATTGATTATCATGATATTTATCATATAAAGTGTTGTGAAAAATTAGCGCACGAATTTTACAAGACATATCTTCCACCCCTCTGTTATTTTCTCCTTTGTAACGTAAAGATTGTTTGTCAAGCATATGGCAGATTGGCAGCTGTAATGAAATGGTTCCTTTTTGTATGTGTGCATTTATTGGTCATTGCTTCTCCTCCCTCATTGTTTAATGGCAAAATTCATGTTGTTTTGTAAATTATATGAAAAACAAAGGAATGTCTCCTTCTCAACAAAAATTAATTTTATAAAAATGACTAACCCAATCCACACGGCTATAAAACCCCCTTGGATGCCGCTCTTGGCCTTTCTTCATTAATTAACTTGGTACAGTTAACAACACGTCTGGGTCTTGAACGTGGCACGCGGGTGTGAGGTGATGAGGCTGAAGGTGATTGACCAGAATTGGACAAATTAAGTAATTGTTCCTTTTTGTAGCCATCATTGGGCTAATTGAGTTTAATCATTATTGCGCATGTTCAGATTTTTTTAACGTGTTGGCACACTTGTTGCATTAAGAAAGCGTAATTTGATTTTGTGGAATTCTTAGTGTTTTAGAGTGGTCGCGTGGCCACAATGAATTTGTCCAAGTGTGGTGTGCTGAGCCACCTAAGTTCCGTTTATGTACTTTGCTTTGTTAATTTCTGAATGAGTTTAGTTTAGTAATAGAGATTGTAAAAATAACGTATTTACCTATCAGTTGTTGTGCGCACGGGCAGGAACCTGTCCATCATTAAGGTAGGGCTATCAGCCCTTAACATTGGGCACGAACTAGTGAAAGTCGCTATAACATTCGCAACATAAAGAATGGAATAGAATATAAAATTTATGCCAAAGGCCAAGCACTGGCACCTATGAAGTAATTCAGCACTGCTAGGAAAATTGAGAGTACAAACATTTTATATGTGTAACTGGAGGAAAAAACTTGTAACTGCACTAAGAAACAATTGTCAGAAGAGGGTGGAGAGTAAGAAGAGAGAAAGATTATGAATGGAAGTACAGTAAGAAGACTGAAAGGGGTGGCAGCTATGTGCTGAAAGGGAGGCTGCAAAAAATCTCAAGTAGAGTAATGCCTAAGTGCACCACATGAGGTGCACTGACGGCACTACCCCCTCCAGGGGCAGGGTGAGGAGCAATTATAATGGTAGTCAGTAAAGCAGTAGATGTGGGAACACATCTAAGGGAACCAAGGAAAGAGAACATAGGTGAAGACCTAAACTATGTGGGAAAGTCCTGGAAACCATATCTAACCATAAAGCATGAAGCTTACATAAGCATGTTGAAGGTGGTTGATATACACTCTTGGAAAAAAAAATTGGATGTTATTACCAAGCATGAAGAAATTGCCAGGAAGACTTTCTCCTTCTGATATGTTGTTGTAAGTAAAATCCAACACTTCCAGGACAGGGAAAGAACCAAATCCTCGTGGAAGAGCATCTAACCGATTCATTCTGAAAATGAGAAAAAAAAAAGTAATTACTGCTAGCACTCTTCTTTGCTGTAAGAAATTAAGTTAAAACATGCAATGATTTGTCATTAATACAAATACCAATGGCATTGTTAAACTGTTTTAAGAATAAAAATATGAATGGTTGTTAAGCTACTTTTATAATGAAAATGAATAAGTTCCATGCAAAGTTAATAACTCATTACTACTTCAATCTCTACGACACTTTCTAACTTTAACCAGTGCTGTTTAATATGTAATTATGATCTGCAATCTGTAGTACATTTCAAAATACTAACCCAACGTTCAAGATACGAAGCTTGTTCAGAGATGAGATGGATGTTGGCAACTCTTCAATAATGTTATCAAACAAGTTGAGGATTTCCAGGTTGATAAGATTGGCGATTGCTGGTGGGATCATTGTCAGACGATTGTGAGTGAGTGTCAGTCTTGTGATGTTCTCCAATGACACTGAAAACAAATTTTAAACCAAAATGTTAATATTAAATAATTACAGACACCATCCTACTTACAAACATTCAGATACATACAAACTATACATACTTAAATAGGCATGAAGAGTACAGTAACCAACTTACAAAAAATTCAACATCCAATCAGCCGCCAGGAACGTAACTTGTTTGTAAGTAGGGTGGTGTCTGTAACCAACAAGATGTCTTGTGAAACATAGGATGGCCTTTCTTTCATTTTGTATGGGCCTATAAACTGGTGCACAAGTATCCTACCACAAGTTTCTACCCTTAATTGTTACTGAGACAGATGGCAATATAGGAACCTTCCATCTTCGTGTCTAATGGGACACTAAAATTGTTGGTAATAAGCCCTTCTAACCTATGCAGGTCTTTGTTATCCAACATGCACCACAACAATAACAAAAGTAGTAAAACCATGACCTACTGTGAGAAAATATATGTACCTCCCTACCTGGTGTTAAGTTATATGAATACTGGATTAGTCATGAACTGATCAATGAGTAAAGTATAACAGGACAATGTAAATGAATAACTGCAAGTGTCATGTCTACAACATATTTTGATCTCCAGTTGCTTATATATAACTGACAATACAGTAGCCTCTCAACTTATTAGATGCTTTGATAATTCAGGGGCTTGGCTAATTTAAGGGCATAGCCTATCCTACTAGTAGCCTTGTCTAGCTGTGCAGGATCATAATTTTAACCCCACATTACTCGTCTAACTAATCTGGTATACACACACCCAAAACTAACCTAGCTTCATTTAAGCACACAGCCTTGTCTAGCCTAGTTTAAACCAGAAGGTGCGGCGAGTCACTAAAATCAACTCTTTATATGCTGCACAAGGATGATGTCGATATGATTGATACTTTATTTTCAAATATTGTGGTAAATTTAGTCTCTCCCCTTAGCTGTTTCAGTGATGCCAACAGTGTTATCACACATTCAGCTCACTCTTGAGCATAAAATATGCCAGATTTCTCTTAATCATAATATAAAAGTAGCATAATTGTAAACCTTCTGTCAGCCCCAGGGGGTGGGACCAGGGAGGCTTTCATATTATCTGCGACACAAGGAGAATACAGCCATGTATTACATTAGGCGATAAGTTAAAAAATGAGCAAGAAAATATTGGTTCCATTACTGTTGTTGCTAATGCATAATATTGCCGTAGTCCCTAAGTGGCAACCCCCAGCACCTATTGGGTTACGGGCATAGCCTAACTTAGCCAGGTTTAAGGGTAACCTTGCCTTGCCTAGTTTAAGGATATAGGCAAGGCGATAATCCTACAGTTTAGGAGTCCAAATTCACTGCTCCATTTGTGTATTTCTTCTTTTGACAGATCTGCCACAAATCAGGAGTTTATTGGCTTTCTGAAGCAGAAATTGTATAAAAAACTGGGTGATAAAGCTCTGCACCTCACATGAATAGTGGTGTAGTCTACCTGAAACTGTGTTTGTGGAATGAGAGCTAAGGAACCAGGTAGGAGCTTGACATGGGCTCTTGCCCTTCAGCAGTCACTTTTTGATAAATCTGAAAAAATGAAGTTTATCTACTTAAAGAAATAGTAGATACTAGGCTATAGCTTCACGATTTTCTCAAAATTCTCTGGGTCGTTATCAAATAAAAATTGTTTATGTTTTTATTTACATTCCCCCTTTATTACCTTTGTTTTTACAATCTCTACTTCTGTAAGTAGATAGATAAAGGGCTCTTTTTTTTTTTTCTTTATTGTTTTCCACGATTCAATAAATAGGGTAAACAACCAAGCGGACCGGCCAACTCACCGACTACCGCGGTTTTGGCCACCCTCCGAAAAAGTACTTTAACACATCCTGACACCAGAGATGGTCATCAGTCATGAGTTGTTGGTGGTGATAACAGGAGCTCAAGACCTCTACTCTCCTTTTGAAGTAAGTATTTTCTCCAAAGTTAGAAATGAAGGCCATAGGTATTTTAAGATTTAAACAGAGGGTAATGAAAAGTGTGGCCAACGCAGTGCACACTACCCTAAAACACTTTCGAAATTCTTACTTACGATTAAAAAAGCTTAGAAGATTGATGTCATCTCAATGTTTGAGGAGTCACTTGTGTCAACAAACTTCCCATTTCCTGAGCTAAATCCGCACACCACTTGTACCCATAGACGCTGGGGCACTTTCATCACAACAATCATAAACCCAACCTCTAACCAGTACTTATCTAAGGAAACTACAGTATTCTTTGTGGCGTTTTGCATTCTTCAATTGCTTATCAGTGTTGTCAATTGGTATGTGTTCACCCTCCAAAGTGGGTATAAGACTTACACAAAACTGGGGAAATAAGTGAAATTAGCTTATCTATTTGTAGTATATATACATATTACAGCAATTTTATCATTACTGCATTACTATGATAACTAGAATTCATGGAAACAGTTTGTAAATGCATCGGCGTATGTGACGCTCTACTAGATTGGCAACGATGAGTCTTTTTGCCGTCGTCTGCTCGTACTTGTGAAATATCTGTAATTTTGGGGGGTTAATTTGGTTGCAAAAAAGGGATAATAGACATGAATTAAATAAACATTTTGAAGTAACAAAGTAAAGTTAAACTAAATAATGAGAAAAGTAAACAATTAAGGGAATAAAGCTTTGCACCTCATAAACAGTGTAGTCGTCTGCTGCTTGTAACTGTGTTTGTGGAGTGAGCGCTTAGGAACCAGGAACAGCAACATGGTTCAAGTGCAATTTGGAGTGAATTAAGACCAAAATGTGTATAATTACAATCAAATAAGCATTGTGGACTTTCAGTTGTGATGGCAGAAGGATAAAACCACCGATTACAAGGTAAAAATGAATTCGGTTCAAACCATGACCCCGGGAATAAAAAGTTTCATACTTTCAGTAATACGTATAGGCAACGACATGTTGTTTTATTGCGCTGATTACAACTGCAATCTTGAGAAAGATCAATAAATGTTACATATATATGCTAACATTGTTCAAATGAGTGCTGGGAAGGCTGGGAGAGATGGTGGATTGTCTGTGGTTAGAACTGCCAGTCACGTGATTGCTGCCTTATTGGAGTTCAAAACTGCCTTGAAAACTTATTTTAAGAAGAACTCACTTGCTTATTTTAGTTCGTATGGGGCTTTCATATATCACATTATGTTGACGAAACCTCAATCTTTTGAATGGTATGCTTAAAGTTGTAATTGTATTCTTGTTTCACCAATTAAATATAGAGTGAATAAGGCCTGACCAGCGCGATGACGATGGATTGTCTGCAGTTGTTTAACCTAGGTAGTAGCCTAGTAGGTACTTAATAGATGCCTAGATCTGTGCTAATCGTTAGGGGGAAACACCAGCGACTACCAACCCTTATTACGGTGGACGGGTCTTATTCACTCGATATTTAAATGGTGAAACAAGAATACAATTACAACTCCAAGCATACCATTCAAAAGATTGAAGTTTCGTCAACATAATGTGATATATGAAAGCCCCATACGAATTAAAATAAGCATGTGACGCTCTTCGTAAAATATGTTTTCAAGGCAGTTTTGAAATCCAATATGGCGGCTACCGTGTGGATGTACAGGTTCTGATCAGTGACGACAACCATCTTTTCCAGCCTTCCCAGCACTCATTTGAACAATGTTAGCGTATATACGTATGTAACGTTTATTGATCTTACTCAAGATTGCAGTTGTAATCAGCACAATAAAACAACATTTTGTTGCCTATATTACTGAAAGTATGAAACTTTTTATTCCTGGGGTCATGGTTTGAACTGAATTCATTTTTACCTTGTAATCGGTGGTTTTTATCCTTACTGCCATCACAACTGAAACTCCATAGTGCTTATTTGATTGTTATTATAACATTTTGGTCTCAATTCACTCCACATTGCACTTTACACAAGTTGCTGTTCCTGGTTCTTAAGCGTGCGCGCCACAAACACAGTTACGAGCAGCAGACAACGAAACTGCAAAGTTTTATTCCCTAAATTGTTTACTTTACTCGTTATTTAGTTCAACTTTACTTTGTTGTTTAAAAATTTTAATTTAATTCATGTATATTATCCCTTTTTTGCAACCAAATTACCCCGAAAAATTACAGATATTTCTAAAGTAGACACAATCCAATGTTTCTAACCTTTTCGTACATCTGGCTGCCGAAAACCATAGAGGAACAACTACGGATAAGTGGATTATATATATATATTTTTTTGCTTTTTTGTTTTTGCTAGCACTTTAATAACCGTATGCCAGAAATAAATGTAACCTTTAATGTTTGCATGCTAAGAATGGCAAAATCATTGTTGCCACATTAGTGGAGGCTTCACATACGCCCGATTCATTATTATAAACTGTTTCCATGAATTCTAGTTGTCATAATAATGCAATAATGATAAAATTGCTTTAATATTTATGTATATATACTTCCAATACATAGCCTAATTTCACAAATTTCAACATTTTGTGTGTAGTCTTATATCCAGTTTGGAGGGTCAACACATACTGAATGGCAACAGAGAGAGAGAGAGAGATGAGTAGAGGCAGAGAGAGACGAGAGAGAGAGAGAGACCGAGAGAGAGAGAGGCGAGAGCGAGAGAGAGAGAGAGAGAGGAAGGCGAAGGAACGAAGAAGGAAAGGGGTGGCGGTGGAAGGGGTGGGGGAGAGGGTAGGTGGAGCTTTTTACACATGTTCATATCCATTTCTGCATAATGAAGTTTTTGTCTCTTGGTACAAGGACAAGTGTCGTTATTCTTTACGATAAGTGATTCACGATACCCTTATAAATTACGGCACTGGGTGTAATGCACTATAGCAAAATCTCGTTCTGATACGAGTGTTCGTTACAGAAATAGGCATTGCCCAAAAACGTGCTTGAACTGTCGCTGAAACCCATAGTAGGTATGCTGCTTAGTTGTCAATCAAGTTTTTTGTAATAAAGTATTTTTTATAAGCTAGGTATTGAATAAATTTGTATTTTTCTCAATCAAAACATATGCCCCTCAATGCTAACTTTCCTCTTTTAACGACTTTCTGATCATTGCAAATTCGGCCCCATAATTTCTTATGGTGCGAAAACAGAGGCCCAGGGAACGAAAACGATTGCGTCACACTACGGCGATGATCCGGCATTAAAACATCTTCATATATCCAAAAAGTAATTAATAAAGATATATATGCGCATTACGATTATAACAATTACATGAATAGCTGATAATCTGCATGAATAACTGGTAAACTGTTCTGCAAGAAAGTTGAGTAAAGCAATTATTTACAATAGGTACGAAAGCCAAGATGTCGTGACATCATAATACAGGACTTAAACGAACGTTCTGGTTCCAAAAAATAATTACTTAAATTTGAGTCAGAATCGAGTTACTTTTTCAATGACGAATATTTTCAAATTAATCATCATAAATATGTAAAATATTGATGTTTTACTATTTATTTAAAAAATGATCCAAGTGCACGCTTCGTCGTCTTCTTCTACCAAAACAGTTGTTTACTAACAAACAAGCTGGTTAGGGACCGTGTTATCACAGGAAATGGGAAGTTTATTGACACAAGCGACTACGTAAACATCGAGATGGCGTCAATCTTCAAATATTTCGAGTTGTAAGTAAATATGTTGAAAGCGTTTTGGTGAGATTTGGACTGCCGTGTACACCCTTTTCACTACCCTCTGTTTAAATCTTAAAATTTGGCCTTAATTTCTAACTTTGGAGAAAATACTTACATCGAAAGGAGAGTAGAGGTCTTTAGCTCCGTTTCTCACCAACGACAAGTCGCAAATGATGCCCATCTCCGGTGTCAGGACGTGTTATAATGTACTATTTTGGGGGTTGTACACATTGATCGCACATGGTCCACCCCTGTACCATGCAGTTTTTTTACCCTATCTTTATGTAATGGAGTGAATTTGGGCACTTAGCTAAACTGTAGAATTACCAGGTAAGGCACCCTAGCCAGGTGTAAGGGTGTTGCCTCGCCTACCCTAGTTTAAGGGCATAAGCTTTCCCACCAAGTTTATGGGCGTAGCCTAGCTTAACCATCGAGTAGCCTAGTATCCACGTTCACAAACTAGCGTCAAATCTAGGTAGTAGCTACTATATAAGATCGTACGTCATTAGTAGCGCGGTGAAAAGATGCCGGCCATTAATTAAATCTAGCCTATATATAAGGAATGAGTCACGAGCGGAAACGAAAGGGCGTGGAGGAGGAGTGGTAGTCTAGGACCCAAAGGGACACCTGGAATTTGGAGACATTCTTACACAGTCCTGGGAGCTCTTCCAGCGACGCAATCTGCTTCTCCTGTAGGTCCAGTTCCGGATTTCCAGACTGGATTGCCTCCTCGAGGGTTTTCTTCGCCGCTTTCGACATATTGATGGCTTAAAGATACGGATCGCCTGACGGACGTCTCACGAACTCTCAATTGGGCGACGACTGACGACCTTCTATTAAGATTTGTTTTGTTTACGTTTTTGGAATTAGTAGTGTTTCTCATAGTTACATTCATTTAATTGTCTTTGACAATTCTTTTCCTAAAAAGTACGACAAGGCAAGGTTTGTTATATGTTATATATAGGTAATCAATGTTTCTTTATATCTGACAGATCAGAATAATAAGTTTTGAAATTAAACGTTTACAAAAGTAGGAATTAGTGTTGTTTCTTATGATAGCTTTCTTAGGGGCGAAAGTCTTGTTCGAAAAATACACTAAGTTTTTTTTTTTTTCTTTTTACTTTAGTTTAACCAGACCACTGAGTTAATATTAACTCTCCTAGGGCTGGCCCGAAGGATTAGACATGCTATTTAAAATCTCTATAAATTATTATTTTAAAAAATAAATATATGCTATCTGGAATATAAATTATCTAAAAAAATATATATTTACTATCTGGAATATATTATAAATCACTATATATTATTTTTTATCGTATAAATGATTAAATCTAAGGATTTTTAAAATATCAAAAAGTGAACATTTGTCACTTTCAGATAATATTTCTTTAACAGAATATCTTCTAAATAATATGTCTCTTTGGATTCTATATTTTGGACAGATTTTAAAAATACGCTTTACTGTTATTTGTACATTACATATTTCGCACATAGGTATAGGGGAATGGGGGTTACTCATTAGGTAACCATGTGTCAGTTTAGTGTGACCAATTCTTAGCCGTGTCAATACTACTGAATTCTTGCGGCATTTCTGATAGGATGATGGCCACGGGTCTACAGTTTCTTTTATTTCTCTTAATTTATTGTTAGGATGGTTTTCCCTCCAGTTATTTTGCCATTTTTTCTTAATCACCGATTTACTGTGTCTAATATAATCTTCTAGTGGCAACAATTCTGCTGATATTGGAAGTGTTCTAGCCTCTTTTGCATAGGTGTCTGCTTTTTCATTGCCTTCTAATCTTAGAGTAACAGATATCTTTTGCCTTTCCATTTCATATAATGTATGTCTAATTTCATTTATAATTTTTTTTTTGGAGTATAAGAGCTTATTGCATTTATTGAACGCAGTGAATCGCTAAAGATGGTTACTTCATTAAACTGGTTTTCAGATATAGTTCTTAATGCTGTTTTTATTGCTAGTAATTCAGCAGTGAACACTGATGCTTTGCTTTGTAAGGAGGTTTGGATCTTTATATTGTTTCCGTCAAAACAAGCGAATCCAACTCCCATCATCTTTTGGAACCATCAGCATATATGTGATTTTTATTGTGTATCTTGAATGTTCCAGAACATATTGCTTCATAGCAAGGGGATTATTCAATTTATTAATTGGTATTGTACACAATTTGCTACATATACGGGGAGCACTTATCAACCATGGAGGCATTATTTTGCCAAAATTGTAAAATTTAATAAAGGTCAATGTCATTAAATAATCTATTAGCTCTAACAGGGAAGGATGGGATAATTTTTGTATTCCAGCAACAATCTGGATCTTTAAATAAATCTTTGGTTTTTGCTGGACTATTTACAATTTTTAAAGCTCTGGGCATCGTTGTTATTTTGAATCTATAAGATAGTGGCATTTCTCCACTTTCTACAATCAACGATTGGACTGGTGATGATTTGAATGCTCCAGTGGCTAAACGATGCACTGGGTCTAGCATTTTGAGAGTTGTCTCACTAGCAGAACTATAAATTGGACTGCCATATTCTAATATTGGTAGAACTGTAGCCTTTTAAAGTTTCAATAATGTTTCTCTATCAGTACCCCATGGAGTGTGGGCTAATTTTTAAAATATATTTAAAGCTTTCAAGGCCTTTGCTTTGGTATGTCTCACATGGGCCTTCCAGTTCAAAGGATTGTCAAAATATAGGCCTAAGAATTTGACTTCTGGATAAAATTGGATGGGAGTGTTATTCATGGTAAGAGATACAACTTGATTTTTGAGCCAGCGCCGATCCTTGTAAAATGTTATTGCCTGTGTTTTTCCAACAGAAAATTTAAATCCAACAGGTAATGCCCATTGTTCAATTTTAGCTATGGAGATATTTAAAATTCTTTGGATGTGGCGTAGCTAGGTTATTTGAAGTGTAAAAAATGGCATAATCATCAACATATAAGCTGTTGTTTACATCTTTTGGAAGCATTTTAACAATATTATTGACTGCTAATGCAAATAATGTGCTGCTTAGTACGCTGCCTTGTGGGATACCTTCTTTAATTGGGAGTTCACCCCTTAGATTTATGTCATATAGAGATTTTAAGATTGAATATCTCCATGCTGTATCATAAGCCTTTTGAATGTCGAATAAGACTGCGACAGTAATTTTCTTTTGTACAAATCCTCTTTTGATTTGATCTTCTAGTGATGTTAATGAGTTTAAAGTTGAATGATTTTTCCTACTTCCAGATTGGGTTGCTGCTAGAACTTTATTTTTCTCTAAATACCATATAAGTCTATTATTTCACATTTTTTCCATGAGTTACAAAGACAACTATACTCCGTTTTTTTTCATCTGTCCATCCGCCTGTGTGGTTTTGTATGGTAACACTGCGTCCCGGGCTTTAAATAGTTGCGCTACGTGTAAGTTTTAGGTAAATAAAAAGGATATCTGGGTGTACATTTGCAACTGAAAAGTGTTTTAATAATTTTACTGTATGCGAATTACACCATTAATATTCGAAATAGGTTATTGTTATTATTGTTGAATGTAAGCTCCCTTTTCGGGGTGGCGAATGGAACAGCCAGACGCAGTGGCGGGCAAATTGCTTCTCTCGCTATTCACTACGGCAAAGATGTCAACGTATTACTTCATTATACGTAAGTATATCAGTATTGTACTGTTAATTTTTATAAAGTGCGTTTCAGCCAGATACGATATACGTAACTTGGTTTAGTATCTGTTTGATGGAATTTGCGTCTGGCTGTTCCATTCGCCACCCCGAAAAGGCAGCTTACATTCGACAATAATAACAATATCCTATTTCGAATATTAACGGTGTAATTCGCATGCAGTAAATTATTAAAACACTTTTCAGTTTGCAAATGTACAACCAGATATCCTTCATTTACCTAAAACTTACACAGCGTAACTATTTCAAGCCCGGGGACGCAGTGTTACCATACAAAAAGACCACTGGCGATGGACAGATGAAAAAAACAGAGTATAGTTGTGATATAGGTCTATAATTATTTACTGATGTTGGATCTTTGCCAGGTTTGGGTATAGGAATTACAATAGCGTGTTTCCATGCTTTGGGAAGTAGTTTCTTTTTCCATAGGTGATTATAAAATACAATATTCTTTGGCTCTAATGCTCAGATGTATAAGGAGTTCAAAAGAAAAGAGATATTATCCTTTCCTGGGGCAGAGTTACTACAAGTTTTAGTGCAGCATCAAATTCTTCTAATGGTAAATGTAAATGGGACATTGTAATATAAATTGCTGACTTGTTTCAAAATTAATTATATGTTTTTTCTTCATTCCTTTTTTTAATACGGAAATGTTCATCTAAATTCAAGCTATTGCCTACTGATTCTAGGTGGCGGCCTATTATATTTGATATTTCTGTTAAATCATGAACTCTTTTCCGTTAAGTAATATTGGGGATCTAGGTGATCGACTACTAAGGTAAGTTTTTATATATAGTATATATAATATATATATATATATATATAATATATATATATTATATATATATAGTATATATATATATATATATATATAGATATATATATATATATATATAGTATATATATATATATCTATATAATATAATATATATATATATATCTATATCTATCTATATATATATATATATATATATATATATATATATATATATATATATATAGATATATAGTATAACAGAATCACGAAAGTTAGGAACGTGATAAATCCATAAATAAAGATAAATGCCACGAAGGAAAAATAAACGAAGGAGTCTGCGATCTTTCGGCTGAAAAGCCCTTTACTGAAGCAGCTACTGACAAAAATACGAGAAAAGACAATACAAGAAGGTTCGTATACTGACAGATAGGGATTATAAAAGGATTAGTGCCTAGAATCCGACACACCTGGAAGATAAGAAACCATTCCCAAACAAGCATAAACAAAGGGTGCAATTAAAGGTTTAAGACAATCATCTCAGATACAAATATATATATATATATATATATATATATATATATATATATATATATATATATATATATATATATATATATATTTGCAAATTAATTCATCTGTTAAAACACTATATACGTCTCAAGCATAAAAGTCCCAATAAAACACTGGTTTAAAGCTAAGGACTAGATTTCGGTGGATTCACTTCCACCTTCACTAAGCAGTGAATGAATAGGAGTTTCATTAGCGAAATATATAGTGGAAGTCCTTAGGTGATGCCTGGAGTCACCGCTAAGCTGCCGCTGGTTTTCTTAATTGTTTTAATATGCTTCCTCGTTGCTTTAAGGAAGATATTGTCTATCTGGTCAGAGTGCCAGGCTCCATTGGAAAGGTAAGACATATCACGTTGTTTAATCAGCGAAGATTCTACCATCCGACATTCGTATCGACAGCTGCTCTTGTATAAAAGTCGGGATGAGTTCCAATCCATGGTATGGTTCGTGTTATTTATATGAGGGAAAATTGCAGAACTATGTTTTCCAGCGCTCGTCATAAAGATTTGTTAAGAGAAAAGTTAACCTGTCAGATTAATGGGCCAGATGTTTAGAGAAGAAAAGAACAGGCAGAATCAATGGTAGCAATAAACCAATCATCATAGACTAGAGGAAAATGGATAAAAATAACCTAAATAAGAAAAATCCACGGTAAATAAGATTGCTCGGTAATGTAGTCATCGACAGAAAACTAGGAACCTTTATTTCACATGTTCGAAATAGATCTTAGGGCTACTTAGTATGAAGAGAGTTAATGAAATTTAGTCTCACAACAACGCTTCGTTAAGAGAGAGAGAGAGAGAGAGAGAGAGAGTAGCAGCAGTAGTAGTAATAATAGTAGTAGTAGAGGTTCCCGGAAGGGAATTGTTATTAAAAAAGCTAACATTTTCCGTATAGCGACTGCCAGGTACGAGAGAGAGAAAGGGTTTCCGGAATTAGAGTGAATGAGCTTTGTTACCAGTGTGGAATTTGAAACTATTAGAGTTGTAGTATATGGGTTCCCGGGAGGGAATTGTTATTAAAGAAGGTAATATCTTCTGTAGGCGTGACTGACAGGTACGATAGGAAGGAAGCCCGTAGTGGAAGTTTAATAACAAATGCTCCACTGAGCTTTTCACCTAGACCTATTCCAGTTTTTTACGTAGTGCTCATATGAATAAAATAAGCGAGTTGGACGCTTGGACGTTTGTGTATGTGGGTGTTTGTTTGTGTGTGTGTGTGTGTGTGTGTAAGTTTGAAGGAGAAGAAACCAAATAGAAATGTTTTTCAGTAAACTAGTTTGTTTTCTCCATAAATTACCTTGAATCATTGTACTACATCATACAACCATCTTCACAGCAAATAATACATAAGAACTGCTAATTAAACCTTTCGTTAGAATAATAGAACCTGTTTTAAAGTTGTATTACCACAACGTAGACTTTCAATAGCACTTTTCTCCCTCTCTCTATTTGAATGTCACTGTTGCTTATACTACACTTCCTATATCGGAAGATTCTCTCCTGAATCATTTGTAAACCGCCCCAAAAAACCCTAAGACAATTAAACATTTTCTTATTAATTCCTCTCCCCCCCACCCAGCCCCGTCTCGCCACTCTCTCTCTCTCTCTCTCTCTCTCTCTCTCTCTCTCTCTCTCTCTCCCGCCCTCTGTGTGTGTGTGTGCTTCAATGTTACTGTTGTTTACATAAAATAGTTGAATATTTTCTACTAAATTCCCCCAACCCCACTCTCTCTCTCTCTCTCTCTCTCTCTCTCTCTCTCTCTCTCTCTTCGCCCGTGTCACTGGGGTTTTTCGCATGAATGCCTACAAGCTTATACATCTCTTACAATATAAGGACCGGCCATGACTTCTTTTGAATAGCAGATCGCCGAACCAGGTCACGTAAGGCAGATATGAAGTCGGCAGCGAAAAGTGTCCTAAGTCTGAGGATCTTTATGTCCGGATTATCGAGTAACTCTGGCAAGATACCGACTCTTTTATCCGGCTGTTTTGTCCCATTTTTGAAAATGGACAACTCTTATCCATACTGATGGAGGTCGCTGCTTGTGACGTTCCTTCTTCTTCTTCTTCTTCTTGTTCTTGTTCTTCTTCTTCTTCTTCATCTTACTGATTTGTTTTGGTTATCTCGATAATTAATCGTCTAGCTTATGTAGAGAGGCATCTATCCATAAAATACCCACTTGCACACAAACAAACACACATTATATATATTATATATATATATATATATATATATATATATATATATATATATATATGTATGTATGTATGTATGCATGTATGTATATATAATTATATATATATATATATGTTATGTATATATATATATAAATATTATATATATATATATATATATATATATATATATATATATATATATATATATATATAACATATATAAACTTCTACTTGAAATAATCGGACATAAAACGATTGATAAATCTAATATCAATACAGTCATTTGGCCCATTTACAAATTGCTATAAAGTACTATAAACTATAAAGCACTATAACGTACTATAAAGTAATGAAAAGCTATTGGATTAAAAAGTCATTCAGGAAGAAATGGGATCCAACGAAAAATTACTCACTGCAACAAAGAGGGAAATAAATACTTATACCTCAGTGAATTGTTTCAGAAGCTTAAGCTTACTCGTATATTTTAAAAAAACCTCAGCTCACGTTTTTTGAAAGCTTTAGCTTGTGTTTTTTAAAAGTAGTGGATAACGTTAATGCTCACAGACAGATAAAACTTTCCGGTTTGCTGTTACAACACCTGGGCTCGTCAGAGAGAGAGAGTGAGTGAGAGAGAGAGAGAGGGCTCCTTGTAAAACCTTTATTGTATATCTGCATCTTTTCAGTGACGATATATTATGTACATAAATATATATATTAAAACATATATATATATATATATATATATATATATATATATATATGATATATATATATAAATCATATTTATAAGTATATACATATAAACTCATAAGTTTGTATATGTATATATATATATATATATATATATATATGTATATGATATACATATATACTATACATATATATATAATAAATATATATAGATATATATATATATAGATATATATATATTTATATATATTATATATATATATATATATATAGATGTAAGTTGAGGCTTAATGGTTTCATTTATAAAACTAGTATTATATAACCTTTTCTCAAACAGCTACAGCTAAAAAAGACCATTGCTATCATCTCCAAATTAAAGCAAGAATTAATTTTTGCTTATCGTAAAAATTCTGAAGAATAATAAGTTATTTTTTTGTCTCTGAATCCGTTTAGTTGCTGCGTGCTCCATATTTTAGTAGATATGACTTTAAGTATAGTTTACTAATTTACTAATTATTTTTCTTTTCTAATAATTTCTTTCTGCATTTAATATCACCCTATGGTACCTCTTTCAAATGAACATGATATCTTTTGGAATCTTGCATTTCAACGCAATGACCTGGGAGTGTTCGGGAGATATGGGGTGAAAACTTACTACCCGGAACCCCTAAGGTGCTTCAAGTACCAGAAATTTGGGCACCATAAGAGCCAATGTCAGGCAAAGCAAGAGACCTGTGCAATATGCAGCAGGAAACATCCAACTGAAGACTGCATTGCCAAAAGGAAAGCAGGGGAGACCACAACACCGAAGTGCCCCAACTGTAGCAAAGGCACACATCGCCGTGGCCTGGGGATGCCCGGAGAGACTGGCAAGAGAAATAAAGGCCGCTCTGCCCAAAGAAACAAGAAGAAGAGAGGAGCTTGTCAAGAGGAAGGGCAGCACCAAAACCTCAGCCCAAGAAGAAGGTTCTATACAGGGAAGAGCTGGAGGAATCCAGGAGGTAAGCAGGACCCCAGCAGGAAAGAAACAGCTCCAGGTCTGCATCAAGAAGACCCTCACCCCCCAGCAAACAAATCCTCAGGCACCTAAACCATTGCCAAGGTCTATATACATCAAAACAATCGATCTCAGGGACAGATTGACAGACTTCTCCAAACGCATCATAAAGGGAGACATCAATGCAGAAACTATCCAAGAGTGCATAGAAGTACTTCTTAAGAGCTTCATCAAAGGAGCTTCCAAGCCCCCCTCCCCTCTAACCACTATGCAGGAGGCAGCGACCCAAGCTGCACCAAAACCCACTCCTCAAACCCCCTCACCTCTACCTTCCATCCACTCCACCCTCAACCCCTCACCTTCCACATCCTCTGAACAAATAAACCACACCCTCAACTCATCCAACTCATCCTCATCATCACCATCAACCACTGAAGGCATGACAGAGGAACTGGAATACATTCGCACCAAGGGAACCCCAGACAGTTCTCCTCAACGTACCAATCATGCTGAAAATCATCAATTGGAACGCTGGTGGAATAAGGACAAAGGCAGCTACACTAATTGCAGTCTGCAAAAACAGAAAATGTGGACATCATTCTACTGCAAAGAAACCATGCTAACAACTGGGACAAATTCAGAATAACTGGATATAATGTCTACACAACCCATGCGTAGGCACAGACAGAGGATTGGCAATTCTCGTCAAGAATTCAATCCCAACAGCAAGAACACACAACCCAATCCCCTGTGGCAACAATGTGGAAACCCTAGCCGTGAGAATCACACTGCTAAACCAGAGGATAGATATATACAACATATATAGAAAAATACATAGAGAAGAACCAGGAGAACTGCAGCTCACACAGCTCTTCGCACATGCAGCAGAATCACCAACAATTATATGTGGGGACTTCAACGCGCATCACCCTCTGCTATCATCCCCATCGGCCACAAACCAACCTGGAGAGCACATAGCCTTCTCTCTAGATGAGTTTGAAGGAGTCTCACTACTCAACTCAGGGCAACCTACACACATAAGAGGAGGCAGATTAGATTTGACATTTGCCACAAACAACAATCAGCACACCTAACAAGGTGGCAAGTACACACGACATTAGTGAGCGACCACTTGCCACAGTAACAGAGCTGGAGATGCAGCAACTACCGCCAATACCGCCACCCCTCCCCCTCCGACATGGAACCAAGACCTAGCAGATTGGGTTGTGTTTCGTCTAGCCTCGAAGATGAAGTGGGCAGCACAATACACACCTCCAGAAGACAAGATCAGCTAGAAAAAGATCTATTGAGGCTATACACAATGCTGCAAACAGGGCAATGCCCATGAGAGTAGAAGAAGAGACCACACCTACAAAGACTCCTGGTACTACTGCCCAGAGTAAGAAGACTGAAACCCTACTGAACAGGGTAACAAAATTTATAGAAAAGAAGGACAACAGAAAACAGGGAACTACTACAAGCCGTCAAAAATGATGTTCAACAGCAGCTGCAAGAGATAAGAATTGAAAAGTGGATGGAATGGTGTACAAAACTATCACAGTACACATCTCTCTCGGAGCATGGAAGTGGCTGACAGAGTAGCCGGAAAGAAGAGAACACCCGTAGCAACTCACCCTCACCCACTAGAAGAAGCGGAAAAGACTGGCAACATCCTTCGCCAATAGGACTAGCTCAGGTAACCTCTCCCTGAAACAAGAAGATTCAGGATCAACTAGCACCGATCGATGGGAGGAGATCGATGCGGCTGCCACAGACCAGACGATACTGACATCCCTTACACAGTAGAGGAACTGAAAGCAGTTTTTTTTAAAGTTGGCAGAGACACAGCACCAGGAGCAGACAGGATAACATACACCATGATCAGCAAAATGGGTCCTGCAGGAGAAAAACAGCCTTTCTGAGAATCCTGAACAAAACACACATCGAGCACACAAGACCACAAACCTGGCGGCAGCACAAGACACGCAGCCAATCCCCAAACCTAAAGATCCAGAGAACCCAAGACCAATCGCATTGGTGTCATGCATTGAGAAAACTGGAGGAAAAAATGGTACTAAATAGAATGAAGTACAAGATTGGTCCACTGCACAAGCAGCTATATGCATATCAGGAAGGAGTCGGAACTACAGAGTGCATAACAGATGTTCTCAGCTATATAAATCGAAGAAGGCTACAGTAGTCTTCATAGATTTTGAAAGGCTTTTGAACTAGCCAGTCCAGCAGCAATACTACAATCAGTAGTAAGGAAGGGAGTCCAAGGACACTTACTAGCCTGGACAAAAAACTACGTGCTGAGAAGGCAGGCCAGAGTAAAATTCCAAGGAGTGATGTCTTACATTCCACGACTTGGAAAACGGCACCCCTCAGGGAGGAATTCTGAGTCCATTTTTATTCAATATACTAATGGAGAATATAGCCTCCCTGCAGCTTCCAGAAGGCGTAGAAATCTTCATCTATGCCGATGATGTGTGTGTAGTAGCAGAGGAGCTGTTAGAGTACCCAGAATGCAAAGGGCACTCAATGACATCAAACAATAAATCAAATGAGCTAGGCCTAAAAATAAACATAAATAAAACAAAGGCCATGACAATAAAAGCCCACAGACCGCTGCAACCACTAACAATAGGAGCTGAGCCTATAGAATGGGTAGACAGCTACATGTACCTAGGAGTTGTCATAGATAGCAGCTAACTTTCAAGGAAGAAATCAAGTACTTGAGAGAAAGAGCAAATGCAAGACTTGCTGCCATGAGATACATGTCATCCCTGAAGGAAGGAGCAAATGAACACATACAAAGGTAAGTACTACCTAGCCTGCACCAGAACATTGGTGGACTATGCTGCCCCCACTCTGATAAGGCTGACAGAGGCTCAGAAAGAATCACTGGAGGTCATTCAAAACAATGCAATGAGACTCATGCTAGGAGCACCTACATGGACAAGACTGTGCAACCTCAGGCTTGAAACTAATCCTGCCAAAGCTAGAAGGATAGATTGCACAGCGAAATGTTAAGCACAATGGCCAAGATGTTCCTCTCGGAAAGAGACTCCATCTCTAAGAAAAGAGCAAGAGAGGAACTTGCCAAACACCCACAGATTCAAACTTCGAGTTCCTATGGTAAGGACCAAAGTGACACATCAAAAGTCTAGGCATGGCAGAAACACTGCTGCAACTAGGTCCAGACCACACACAGGGCACACAACAACTACCACCCTGGAAGAAGGACATTACAATATACAAATACACAAGCCTGCCAAGAGCAAAAGAGGACTGCACAGGAGAAGAGCTAAGAGCGGCAGCCTATGAAGCATCAGAAACACTGAGACCATAGGGGCACAAACATACTACACTGATGGCACTGTAGATCCTGAGAATCAAACTACGGGAGACTGCAGTATATTCAAGAAACTTCACAGCCTGCTGGAGGACCTCAACCACGCCTCCACTATGCAGACAGAGTTAACAGCAATAAGACAGGCACTGCTGTACTCACTGGAGATGAAGAAGGGCCTGTAATCATCCACACCGACTCAAAGTCCTCAATGCAAGCCCTGCAACAACAGAAAATTAAAGAAAATAAGGCACTGTTGGCTGGAATTAAAACACTGCTACACCAGCACAGCGAAAGAGGAAGACCTGTCACTTAAACTGGATACCAGTCACATAGGAATTCCAGGCAATGAGAGGGCTGATGAGCTAGCCAAAGTACAAAACACATTGACAGAGTGCAAGTACATATAACAACCTGCACTGCAACAAGTCAAAAATGCAATGAAACCACTCTGCAAAGAAAAATTGATAAATGACCATCGTGAGTGGGGTAGAAAAGAACTCACCGTCTGCCAGATGGTATAAGAAATCGACTGGTCTAGTGCCTCCTCCCATAGACAGGCACACACCAAGAAAACTTGCTGTGATCATCCACAGACTCAGGCTAGGATATAAAGCCTGCTGGGAAATTGTGGAAAACAGTGTCAGACCATGTGAACACTGTCAAGAAGAAACACAGCAACCACGCTTCACTACCTGCTGGAATGCAGAGAAACAGCACAGCTAAGAGGTGCAGCACAAAATGCAGTACCTGCACAAGATGCTGAGCATGCAGCTGCCACAGTCACAAAGACAATCATTGAAAACTTAGAAGAGCATGCCCAGGTGCTCTACAACCTACCTCCACCAAGGTAATCAAACTAATAAAATCAATCACCCTCATCACATCCCCTCATTGTAAGGCTCTATCCACATCATCCACTATCATTCTTTTAAAAAAACTTTACCTACAACTAAAATCCTCCCGCAGGGACCCAAGGGAGTAAAGGGTTGGACAACCCCACCTGCACCGCTCTCCGATTTCGAAAGCCTTACACTCATTCAAACTTCTTCTATAATATGACATGATGGCCCTCTCTTACTGACACCATCATCCTTCCCCTGTCCACTCCTATCTCTACAACTAAACGATATTTCCAATTTCAAAAAAAACTAACCATGTACCATAAAGAATCTTTTCAGATCACCTACGTGGGGCCGAACAAGGGAAAGGCCCGTGCCAACAAGAAGTGTTGGCTTAATACAACAACAACAACAACAACCCTTCCAATGTTTCTAAAACTGATAATTATTTCGTTTTCCTTCGTCGTTCCCTATTGCTAAACGATCGACGCTCTCTGCTTTTTTTCGTAAAGTGAAATATGGTACTTGAACTCCATAGAGTTGTGCTTTTTTTTTCAGTTTTTCTACGACTATAAATTTTTCGATTTCATTACTGGCTATCTCTGACTCGCCAGGACTCGCTACTATCGATCTTTATCTTCTACTAATGGTGGGTACCTTAGGGTTTAAAGGGGTTTGTAACCTTGCCTATTCACTTTTCCTTTCACCTTTGAATCCATACCATTCCACCTGCAACATTCCATAGAAATCATAAATAAAAAGATCGCCTCATATCCTTAAATCACCAATGCTCCTAAAAATAATTCAAATGACCTACGGGCTGCTACATTAGCTAAAGCCCGTGCTGGCATAAAGCCAGCTTAATACTCCAACAACAACAACCCATTCCAATGAACCGATGATACGGTTGGAAACGTTGGAATTCCATTACTAAGATTTGTTAACCACTTTTGTTATCATAACAATAAATTAATATTTTTAGAAAAACATTTCTTTAACCAAGATATGAACATCGGCAGGCCATCTATTAGCAAATATCAGCCCTGATAGAAGAGAATAATAAGAAGAATTGAAAAGACCATATATAAAATCAATTCCACTGATGCTGCCATCATCTTTAACAAAACATGTTTGAAAGAGGGTCTCCTACCTTCAAATAATAATAATAATAATAATATAATAATAATAATAATAATAATAATAATAATAATAATAATAAGCTAGAATTTCCGGTCAGTGGCCCCTGTGATGACTTGTTCCATAGGGACGAGATTCGTCTTTAAATAAATAATAATAATAATAATAATAATAATAATAATAATAATAATAAGCTAGAATTTCAGGTCAGTGGCCCCTGTGGTGGGCTTGTTCCATATGGACGAGATTCGTCTTCTAAATAATAATAATAATAATAATAATAATAATAATAATAAATAATAATAATAATAATATTTAATAATGATAAAAGCCTACACATGGGCAGTGCTAGTAATCAGATACAGCGCAGGAATAGTGGAATGGACGAAGGCAGAACTCCGCAGCATAGATCAGAAAACCAGGAAACATATGACAATACACAAAGCACTACACCCAAGAGCAAATACGGACAGACTATACATAACACGAAAGGAAGGAGGGAGAGGACTACTAAGTATAGAGGACTGCGTCAACATCGAAAATAGAGCACTGCTACAATATCTGAAAACCAGTGAAGACGAGTGGCTAAAGAGTGCATGGGAAGAAGGACTAATAAAGTAGACGAAGACCCAGAAATATACAGAGACAGGAGAAAGACAGACAGAACAGAGGACTGGCACAACAAACCAATGCACGGACAATACATGAGACAGACTAAAGAACTAGCCAGCGATGATACATGGCAATGGCTACAGAGGGGAGAGCTAAAGAGGAAACTGAAGGAATGATAACAGCGGCACAAGATCAGGCCCTAAGAACCAGATATGTTCAAAGAACGATAGACGGAAATAACATCTCTCCCATATGTAGGAAGTGCAATACGAAACAAAAATGAAACCATAAACCACATAGCAAGTGAATGCCCGGCACTTGCACAGAACAGTACAAAAAGAGGCATGATTCAGTGGCAAAGCCTCCACTGGAGCCTGTGCAAGAAACATCAGCTACCTTGCAGTAATAAGTGGTACGAGCACCAACCTGAAGGAGTGATAGAAAACGATCAGGCAAAGATCCTCTGGGACTATGGTATCAGAACGGATAGGGTGATACGTGCAAACAGACCAGACGTGACGTTGATTGACAAAGTCAAGAAGAAAGTATAACTCATTGATGTCGCAATACCATGGGACACCAGAGTTGAAGAGAGAGATGGGATGGATAAGTATCAAGATCTGAAAATAGAAATAAGAAGGATATGGGATATGCCAGTGGAAATCGTACCCATAATCATAGGAGTACTAGGCACGATCCCAAGATCCCTGAAAAGGAATCTAGAAAAACTAGAGGCTGAAGTAGCTCCAGGACTCATGCAGAAGAGTGTGATCCTGGAAACGGCACACATAATAAGAAAAGTGATGGACTCCTAAGGAGCAGGATGCACCCGGAACCCCACACTATAATACCACCCAGTCGAATTGGAGGACTGTGATAGAGCATCATAATAATAATAATATAATAATAATAATAATAATAATAATAATAATAATAATAATAATAATAATAATAACACATAGATGAGACAGGATACAAATACCTGGGAATAATGGAAGGAGGGGATATAAAACACCAAGAGATGAAGGACACGATCAGGAAAGAATATATGCAGAGACTCAAGGCGATACTCAAGTCAAAACTCAATGGAGAAATATGATAAAAGCCATAAACACATGGGCAGTGCTAGTATCAGATACAGCGCAGGTATAGTGGAATGGACGAAGGCAGAACTCCGCAGCATAGATCAGAAAACCAGGAAACATATGACAATACACAAAGCACTACACCCAAGAGCAAATACGGACAGACTATACATAACACGAAGGAAGGAGGGAGAGGACTACTAAGTATAGAGGACTGCGTCAACATCGAAAATAGAGCACTGCTACAATATCTGAAAACCAGTGAAGACGAGTGGCTAAAGAGTGCATGGGAAGAAGGGACTAATAAAAGTAGACGAAGACCCAGAAATATACAGACAGGAGAATGACAGACAGAACAGAGGACTGGTACAACAAACCAATGCACGGACAATACATGAGACAGACAAAAGAACTAACCAGCGATGATACATGGCAATGGCTACAGAGGGGAGAGCTAAAGAAGGAAACTGAAGGAATGATAACAGCGGTCACAAGATCAGACCCTAAGAACCAGATATGTTCAAAGAACGATAGACGGAAATAACATCTCTCCCATATGTAGGAAGTGCAATACGAAAAATGAAACCATAAACCACATAACAAGCGAATTGACCCGCACTTTGCACAGAACCAGTACAAAAAGAGGCATGATTTCAGTGCAAAAGCCCTCCACTGGAGCCTGTGCAAGAAACATCAGCTACCTTGCAGTAATAAGTGGTACGAGTACCATCCTGAGGAGTGATAGAAAACGATCAGGCAAAGATCCTCTGGGACTATGGTATCAGAACGGATGGGTGATACGTGCAAACAGACCAGAAGTGACGTTGATTGACAAAGTCAAGAAGAAAGTATCACTCATTGATGTCGCAATACCATGGGACACCAGAGTTGAAGAGAAAGAGAGGGAAAAAATGGATAAGTATCAAGATCTGAAAATAGAAATAAGAAGGATATGGGATGCCAGTGGAAATCGTACCCATAAATCATAGGAGCACTAGGCACGATCCCAAGATCCCTGAAAAGGAATCTGGAAAAACTAGAGGCTGAAGTAGCTCCAGGACTCATGCAGAAGAGTGTGATCCTGGAAAACGGCACACATAGTAAGAAGAGTGATGGACTCCTAAGGAGGCAGGATGCAACCCGGAACCCCACACTATAAATACCACCCAGTCAAATTGGAGGACTGTGATAAAGCAAAAAAAACAAAAAAAAAAAAATAAATAATAATAATAATAATAATAATAATAATAATAATAATAATAATAATAATAATAATAATAATAATTATTATTATTATTATTATTATTATTATTATTATAATCTCATAAAACAAATCATGAGCTTACCATAATTCGAGGTGGTTCACTACTGATCTTCTAACTCAAAAGAGAGCAATATATGCATTACCTGCAAAACATTGCCTATCTCAAAATGGAAAAAAAACTGAACTCTGAAGTTCCAACTAAACCAAAGTCTAAGAGGAAAGAAAAGCATTGGGACTTGAACCTCTGTTTACAAACAATTTAAATCCTGCACGTTTGTTGTTTACAAACACTGCGCAAGCAACTTCACAACGTTTTTAGGTAAATGCAAACAAAACGAAAGTGAAAGTTCCCAAAAATTCGTTTTTGTCGCGACAGTTTCACAGGAAACTCTCCTATGGTGTCACTTTATATAAACAAATATATATATATATATATATATATATATATATATATATATATATATATATATATATATAAGGATAGATAGATGAAAGTTTATAAAAAAATCTAAAACATGAAGTTTTTATACTTCTAATGTAAAATCACTGGTAACTTAAGGACTTAGCCTGTATCATAATTACACAAACGTTCACACACACATATAATATACATATATATATATATATATATATATATATATATATATATATTATATATATATATATATACTATATGCTATGTACACACAGATACACTTATATATATACATATATAATATGTTAATGAGCATATTTGTGAGAAGCACCTAAGGGGGGCCCTTTCTCTTAACTAAAGGTTGGTTTCGGCTGTTCAAGCTTTTAAATATATATATATATATATATATATATATATATATATATATATATATATATATATATATATATATATATAAGTGTAAGGTCTTTACATAAAAGTTGAGCTCTGTTGATAGCTCAACCTTCATCTGGGGACGCTTCTCTCTCTCTCTCTCTCTCTCTCTCTCCATTGCTTCTCTTTCTCTCTCTCTCCCTAAAGCAATTACTTTGCAATTATTTTTTGTTGGGGAAATGACGAAAATTTTACACAATATCTGAGACGACACCCTCCCAGGGCCGGGCCGTCCAGAGAAACCCTTACCCCAAACCACCCCCCCCCCCCCCACCCCCCCCCCCCCCCCCGCCCCCTTGGCCTCCGCGTCCCACCAGACCCTCAGAATGGCATGTAGTCATCCCCGGGGCAGCTTATAAACTGAGGACACTGAGCCGACGACTGGAGAAGCACACAAGATCCGCTCACAAAACCCTCGACGTAATTGTTATTTCCCCCTCTGGGGAGGAGGAGGAGGAGGAGGAGTAGAGGAGTAGGAGTAGGAGGAGGAGGAGGAGGAGGGAGGAGGAGGAGGAGGAGGAGGATTTGATTTATACCTTTTTGTTTTGAAAGAAAGGGAATTACAATTATAATATTTATTTCAGGAGAGAGAGAGAGAATGGTATAATTTATACGTTTCATTTGAGGGTATTCACAATTCACTTATTCCTGGAGAAAAGAGAGAGAGAGAGAGAGAGAGAGAGAGAGAGAGAGAGAGAGAGAGAAAATGAGAATTTATACATTTCATTAGAGGTTAATTATTTTTCACTTATTTCAGATTTAGAGAGAGAGAGAGAGAGAGAGAGAGAGAGAGAGAGAGAGAGAGAGAGAAGGGTTTAATTTGTACATTGTATTGGAGGGCATTATGATTATTCACTTATTTCAGGAGAGAGAGAAAAAGGCAATGAATGAATAAACAGACATAATACCTGAAATTCAGGAGAGGTCATATAAAAGAAAAGGAACGAATTTGCTTGCTCCTTGTTTAAATATTTGGCGATCAGAAGATTCCGCAGTTGCTCCAGGCAAACTATTCCACATTTTAGTTGTAGCCAAGATAAAAATGGTAGTAAACTGTTTATTCATACAACGAGAAATAAGTCAAGAGGGTGGAAAACTTCTGGGGAGGAGGAGAGATCTCGCAGAAAGAAACATGTGATTCAAAGTAAATAAAAAAAGATAAACGTGGGTGAGTCACTTCTACTCGGAGGCATTTTCCAGAGATGTAACCGAGTACCAGGACCTTTCCCAGAAAAACGCGGGACGCCACATCTTCATATCTTAAAAACTAACAATAGAATTTTCTTGAAAATAATTTCATTATGTTTCCCATACCCAAAGTACCATTAAGCTCATCATTTAAGATAATCTGATCTTGATGGATTATCATTATCATTATTTACTTGTATGTATGATTATTATCACCATTATATGTACTTGTATTTCTAATACACATTTAGCAATACTAAAGTAGATTCACATCAACCGTGCATTTGATGTCTAGGCCAGTCCCTTACGACAATCCTGATTGGCTGTTGATAAGCCAATCACAGGGCTGGAAACTCTCAGTCTCTCGAGAGAGTTCACTTAGGTAGGATGTATGATCCACCTCTCCTGAGGGATACTTTTGAAAGACATATCCTTCAGGAGAGGTAGAACATGGACCCTACCCATGTGAACACTCTCGAGAGACTGAGAGTTCCCAGCGCTGTGATTGGCTTATCAACAGCCAATCAGGAGCGTCGTAAGGGACTGGCCTAGACATCAAATGCGCGGTTGATGTGAATCTACAATAGCATAGTATGCATCTCTGGAATTTGCTACCCGAAGAAAATGGTCAGATAAGACACTTGGTATAACCTTACTATGAGTAAAATCAATAGTAGATAGTTTACTAGACCAGTGACGTGTAAAAAATAGAAAAGACCACCTCGACGGTCTTTGATTGAAGAAGGCTGATAACACTTCTAGATACGAACTCTCTCCCAAAGATCAAAGCTATAAACAAGCGGGTCTTGGGGTAACGCCTTTAGGGATACCTCCTTACATGTCGGTACCCGAGACCGGTTAGAAATGATACAGTTAAACGTTACTGAATCTTGCAACATATATTAAGAGGAGTCTGGTAGCAGCAGCCGCAGCAACGGCTTGTATGCAATGAAGAGAGAGAGAGAGAGAGAGAGAGAGAGAGAGAGAGAATGTAGCATCGAACAGACAGGATGTAACCTATCCAAGTACTGAGAATAGTCTGAAAAGTTTGACCAAACTTGGAACTGGCACTGCAAGAAATGAAAACCGGGAAAAAGTCTTAACAAATTTACAAAGTCTTTGCAAATCCCGAACGGACTGCAAGATCTGCTAACATATCAGAGCACAGTTCAATCCGCGATAAAAGATTTTTTTTTTTTCCAACCCAAGGGCTGGACATAAGGAATCCTCCTTATATCCACACGGCTCTGCCCAGACTGTATTGACACGCTGTAGGGCATCGGTAAATTACTTCATGGAAGTCTAATTCAATATTAATCTCTTCAAATATCCCCTTAGGGGATATCCGATGCAAGACGGTATGTGATATATATATATATATATATATATATATATATATATATATATATATATATATATATACATATATATATATACATATAAATATACATATATATATACATATATACATATATATAATATATATTATATATATACATATATATATTACATACATATATATACACACACATATATATATATATACATATATATATACATATAAATATACATATATATATATATATATATATATATATATATATATACATATATACATCTATATATATACATATATATATATATATATATATATATATATATATATATATATATATATATATATATATATATATATATATACATACATATATATATATAGTATACTACATATATATATATATATACATCATATATATGTATATATATATATATATATATATATATATGATATATATATATATATATATATATATATATATACCTTCTGATTATCAAAAGAGAACCTCAGTAAAACTATTAAAACCGAGAGAAAGAATGAGAAAGAAGAGACAAGGTTGAATATCAGGGCCAAATATCATGGCGGCAAACACCTATCACAGGGGCCATTGACAGGAAATTCAATCATCCAAAGAATATCAAATTAAATATATATATATATATAGATATATATATATATATATATATATATATATATATATATATATATATATATAGATATATATATATATATTCTTCAGGCAGGCTGTTCACCACAGTCCAACGGTTGTGAGGGATAAAGGACCTATAGAACCGAGAAGTTCGACAGCGATGTAAACATTTCCTGCATATTGGTGCTGCTGCTTTTCAGGAGAATCCGGCTGATTTCTCTTGGCGGGAAAAAGCGACCAGGGATCAGTTGTGGATGTGAAAATGTTATTGTTATAAACGATATCAAAAGGAATATTACTGACATTCCTCATATAGATGAGATAATGATGAATGATGACAAATATTTGCAGATTAATTTTGAAATATTCTTAAGGTTTTTTATACTCACTTGTTCTCACCATCGCCGCAGAGAACAAATGAAAAACAAACCTTCTTTCCCTTCCCACCACCTCCTCTCTCTCTCTCTCTCTCTCTCTCTCTCTCTTTCTCTCTCTCTGTGTGTGCAAGAGGCTCCTGACCAAGGTTTTCAGAACACAAATGATCTGACTGAATGAATAAACAGGTGAAATATCCATTCAAGAAAGTCGAGATTCTGCCTTCAAAACCTTTCGAAGAGAAAGCAGTCCAATAGCTATTGGTAGAAAAAAAAATAAAATAAAGCGTCGCCAAAGAGTGTAAGGAAAGAAAATTGAAAGTCTGCCGAGACAACTGCTAACCAGAGTTTGTTTTGCTGCCCAATTCCATAAATTTTTAAAGGTAATATTGACTCGCTCGAGAAACATGGAGGTCTCCTCCCCTCTCTCCCCCCCCCCCCCCCCACAAACCATCGCGAATATTGGAAATAATGAAATTGAGGATGGAAAGTGTATATGTATATGTATACATATATATGTATGGGTATGTATATTCATATATATATACACATACATATATGCATATATACACAATATACATATATACAGAGAGAGAGAGAGAGAGAGAGAGAGAGAGAGAGAGAGAGAGAGGACAGTCGATATTTGAAAATTAAAACAAACAAAAACTCAAAACCAGAGGAAAAATGAGGAAACTGAAAGAAAAACCCGAAGACATTTGAAGATTATATGAACAGTCACAACAAAAGAATACGTCGAGAAAATAAAAAGAAATAATGCAAAAGGGAAACTAATTGTTAAAAATGCGTAGAGGAACGAAAACAAAATCGTTAGCCAAACGAATGCAAGAGGAAATTGGTTAATGAAAAACAGGAGAATGGAATTCAAGACGAAACGAAAACCACCCACACAAAAAAAAAAAAAAAAAAAAAAAAACAGACTTAGCAAATAAACGAAAGACTATAAAACAAATGATACTCAGAAGATTAAGAGAAGAATGAAATTAAAAACAAAACGAACAGCCATAAAAAAAGTTAGTAAATAGACGAAATGTCATAAAAAAAGGTTGATCAGAGGACAGACTTGAACGGCCGAGACAGCAATCGAAATAGAGGA
>NC_087213.1:1423713-1458713 GCF_015104395.2 Macrobrachium nipponense | reverse complement strand
TCCTCAAATTCGACTGGGTGGTATCTATAGTGTGGGGTTCCGGGTTGCATCCTGCCTCCTTAGGAGTCCATCACTTTTCTTACTATGTGTGCCGTTTCTAGGATCACACTCTTCTGCATGAGGCCCGGAGCTACTTCAGCCTCTAGTTTTTCTAGATTTCTTTTCAGGGATCTTGGGATCGTGCCTAGTGCTCCTATGATTATGGGTACGATTTCCACTGGCATATCCCATATCCTTCTTATTTCTATTTTCAGATCTTGATACTTATCCATTTTTTTCCCTCTCTTTTCTTCAACTCTGGTGTCCCATGGTATTGCGACATCAATGAGTGATACTTTCTTCTTGACTTTGTCAATCAACGTCACGTCTGGTCCTGTTTGCACTACCGTATCACCCTATCAGTTTCGTGATACCATAGTCCCAGAGGATCTTTGCCTGATCGTTTTCCTATCACTCCTTCAGGTTGGTGCTCGTACCACTTATTACTGCAAGGTAGCTGATGTTTCTTGCACAGGCTCCAGTGGAGGGCTTTTGCCACTGAATCATGCCTCTTTTTGTACTGGTTCTGTGCAAGTGCCGGGCATTCACTTGCTATGTGGTTTATGGTTTCATTTTTCGTATTGCACTTCCTACATATGGGAGAGATGTTATTTCCGTCTATCATACTTTGAACATATCTGGTTCTTAGGGCCTGATCTTGTGCCGCTGTTATCATTCCTTCAGTTTCCTTCTTTAGCTCTCCCTCTGTAGCCATTGCCAATTGTCATCGCTGGCTAGTTCTTTAGTCTGTCTCATGTATTGTCCGTGCATTGGTTTGTTATGCCAGTCCTCTGTTCTTTCTGTCTTTCTCCTGTCTCTGTATATTTTCTGGTCTTCGTCTACTTTTATTAGTCCTTCTTCCCATGCACTCTTTAGCCACTCGTCTTCACTGGTTTTCAGATATTGCCCCAGTGCTCTGTTTTCGATGTTGACGCAGTCCTCTATACTTAGTAGTCCTCTCCCTCCTTCCTTTCGTGTTATGTATAGTCTCTTATTATTATTATTATCATCATTATTATTATTATTATTATTATTATTATTATTATTATTATTATTATTATTATTATTTTTGCTCTATCACAGTCCTCCAATTCGACTGGGTGGTATTTATAGTGTGGGGTTCCGGGTTGCATCCTGCCTCCTTAGGAGTCAGTCATCACTCTTCTTACTATGTGAGCCGTTTCTAGGATCACACTCTTCTGCATGAGTCCTGGAGCTACTTCAGCCTCTAGTTTTTCCAGATTCCTTTTCAGGGATCTTGGGATCGTGCCTTGTGTTCCTATGATTATGGGTACAATTTCCACTGGTATATCCCATATCCTTCTTATTTCTATTTTCAGGTCTTGATACTTATCCATTTTTTCCCTCTCTTTCTCTTCAACTCTGGTGTCCCATGGTATTGCGACATCAATGAGTGATACTTTCTTCTTGATTTTGTTAATCAACGTCACGTCTGGTCTGTTTGCACGTATCACCCTATCTGTTCTGATACCATATCCCAGAGGATCTTTGCCTGATCGTTTTCTATCACTCCTTCAGGTTGGTGTTCATACCACTTATTACTGCAAGGTAGCTGGTGTTTCTTGCACAGGCTCCAGTGGAGGGCTTTTGCTACTGAATCATGCCTCTTTTTGTACTGGTTCTGTGCAAGTTCCGGACATTCGCTTGCTATGTGGTTTATGGTTTCATTTTTCGTATTGCACTTCCTACATATGGGAGAGATGTTATTTCCGTCTATCGTTCTTTGAACATATCTGGAGGTTCTTAGGGCCTGATCTTGTGCCGCTGTTATCATTCCTTCAGTTTCCTTCTTTAGCTCTCCCCTCTGTAGCAATTGCCACGTGTTATCGCTGGCTAGTTCTTTAGTCTGTCTCATGTATTGTCCGTTCATTGGTTTGTTATGCCATTCCTCTGTTCTGCTTGTCTTTCTCCTGTCTCTGCATATTTCTGGGTCTTCGTCTACTTTTATCAGTCCTTCTTCTCATGCACTCTTGAGCCACTCGTCTTTAGTGGTCTTCATATATTGCCCCAGTGCTCTGTTCTCGATGTTGACCCAGTCCTCTATGCTTAAGTAGTCCTCTCCCTCCTTCCTTTCGTGTGTATAGTCTGTCTGTATTTGCTCTTGGGTGTAGTGCTTTGTGTATTGTCATATGTTTCCTCGTTTTCTGGTCTATGCTGCGAAGTTCTGCCTTCGTCCATTCGACTATTCTTGCGCTGTATCTGATTACTGGCACTGCCCATGTGTTTATGGCTTTTATCATATTTCCGGCGTTGAGTTTTGACTTGAGTATCGCCTTGAGTCTCTGCTTATATTCTTTCCTGATTGTGTCCTTCATCTCTTGATGTTTCATATCCCCTCCTTCCAATATTCCCAGGTATTTGTATCCCGTCTCATCTATGTGTTTGATGTTGCTCCCATCTGGTAGCTTTTATCCCTTTAGTCCTTGTTACTTTGCCCTTTTGTATGTTGACTAAGGCACATTTTTCTATTCCAAACTCCATCCTGATGTCCCCAGATACAATCCTTACAGTCTGGATTAGGGTATCTATTTCCTTGATGCTCTTACCATACAACTTGTTTATTATTATTATTATTATTATTATTATTATTATTATTATTATTATTCAGAGGATGAACCCTATTTATGTGGAATAAGCCCACCACAGGGACCATTGACTTGAAATTCATGTTTCCAAAGAATATATTGTTCATTAGGATGAAATAAGATGAGAAAGGGGAAATACAGAAAGAAGAGATCTCAGTTATTGGAAAATAAATAATAAACCAATGAATTAATAAATAGATAAAAATGTATTTAAAATGTCGGGAGAATAGTATTAGGGTAGAAATGCATTTTATCTTCGCTTGAACGATTTGGATTTAACAAATAGCGGTGTTTGACAAATAGCTATTCATTACCACGGACGTGTGCAAGTGCATACTCATATCCAATCATGCACACTGCATAACAAAATGCAATAACAAAATGCAAGCCTTGTCACACTGACTAAATATGCAATATTTGCTAAAAGTTGCTAAAACGTTCCCTCTGCTGAGCGACACAAGGAATGATTTCAAATAACAACTATCAATCATCCTTTCCAATGAAACGTACATTTTCAGAAGTTGAGAGGCTTCTCCCCCTACCAAACCTCCCTCCCACAGGGAAGGGAAAGGGGGATTTCATTGTTGGTGTCTGTTGCAACCAACTAAAAAACTGGGAATGATGCGACTAATTACTCTTCCGTGATCGGCAGAGGCCGAACAAAACAATGGGTCTAATGATTGGTCAGTTGTTAGGAAGCCAATGCTGAGAATCTGATTCCGTAACTGTTTGCTAACAGTTCGTTCGAACAAACTCTTGGACAGGTCTATTATTCTTGCCAAAATAATTCTCATTCTGGTTCTTTGATGCTGTTGGTAAAAATGAATGTGGGAAAACATGATAGAGATATTTCTAACACTCACCATTTGCAAGGGAAAGCAACGGCTGGGGGTTGTCAGAGCAGTAGTTGCAGTTTGATGTGAGGAAAAGTAGGTTACAATCAGGCCAGAGAATGTAAAGAGGGAGGTGGAGGTGGAGCTGGTCACACGTATAAAATTTCTCTGTCCAACATCAGCAAATCCTTCTGATACCTCTGCAGGTCTTCAACCAACTTCCTATTCTAATCGTAAGCCTACTTGGGTCTAGGAGTCCTTGATATCGAACATAGATCGTTACACTTCGTCCTACATTTTTCTTTTCATGTTTTCATCTTTAACCACTGAGAAAATCGATAAATTCTTAATACACAGAATATCAACACAAGACCTCCGCCGTCACTCAAAAGCAGCCTAAAGCTAACATATCTCTTGGAAATTCTTGGAACCTTAAAAGTTCAAACGAAGATGCAACGCACTTCTCTATCTTAAAGCAACTCTCCTTGTATTTTATATTTTAACGACATTTTTATCTATTCATTTAGTATTTGTTAATTAATTTTTCTTTTCTAATAGCTGGCCTCTTCTTTCTGTATTACTTCTATTACTTCTCTCGAATGAACACCATATCCTTTGGAAGCTCGAATCTCACGTCAGTGGTTCCTGAGGTGGGCTTGTTCCAAATGAATAGGGCTAATCTTCTGAATAATAATAATAATAATAATAATAATAATAATAATAATAATAATAATAATAAGTGCGTTCTTGTTCAGATAGTGGCGACAAGGCAGTACCGCTTTTGAAGGCAAGTGTTCCTAAACAGCTTTCTGAAAATACAGGACACAACAGAAATGGTGATTCGAACACCCTTTGACTCAAACAAATGATTTTCAAGCAGCTGTTTCGAATACTTGGCTATTTAACCTACTCTCATGATTGCTGATACAGCTAGGAAATGACTTTCTAGTAAAATTAAAAATCGGATGTGGTTTAAGATCAATTCAAAATAAATTAGAAAGGAAGTTATGCCACATTTAGCTATTCGGAGGTATAGGCCTATAATTGACACAAGACACTGAGATGAGGAGTTGGACTCTGTTTACCAGTTATTTTGGAAATCGTATTGGACTTCACTATTGCCAAGGAGAGACAATACTCATCAAAGTTAAAAAAAAAAACATTTGAAAGGTAAATCCACTTTATCAAATCTAACTTATTAGGGATTTGTTTGCATTTAACTTCTATGTACCCACAACCGAAGCATTACGAATCAATAATATACTTTTTGTTACAAGGAAAGTGGATTCAGTAATTTGGTAAATACTGATACTATGTATTATCATTATTATTATTATCATTCAGATGAATAAACCTATTCATATGGAAGAACCCCATCTCGGGTACCATTGAAATTGAAGCTGCTATCTCTCTCTCTCTCTCTCACCAGTTGAGGTGATAAAAGCTGATATAATATTCTCCCGAAATGAGAATGTTTTGCTCGCTAATACCATGTTGAAAATAAGTCTCTCTCTCTCTTTCTCTCTCGCTCTCCCCAGCCGAGATGATAAAAGCAGAGATAATATTCTCCAGTAATGAAAGTGTTTTGCTCGCTAAGAGTATGTTGGAAATGTATCTCTCTCTCTCTCTCTCTCTCTCTCTCTCTCTCTCTCTCTCTCTCTCTCTCTCTCTCTCTCTCTCTCTCTCTCTCTCTCTCTGTCGTTCTCCGTTTCTAGGTGTCAACGCGAGTGCTTGAAAACGAACGGAATAATTTCGAGAAAGATTTGACGAAGGTTTTCAAAAATTAAGTCATTCTTAAAAGACATGATGGCGACTAGGACATAATTTGGGATAACTTATGGAAATTCGGCTATAAATCCAAGCTCTGGGACACTCTTAGCCCTTCTGCACTTAGGACCAATTGTAAGGACACTAGCCCACACCCCACCTTTTGCTGACTATGGAACTAACGTGGTATTGTTCCTTAACAACACCACGGAACGCCTATCATCGGATCCTGAGGCTTAAAGAGCTAAGAAGACTCGGGATACCGAGGTGCAGATAAGTGAAAATAGGGAGTTGGATTGGTTGGTCAGAACAGAGCAGAATTTAGAATTTTGGTCAAAAGGCCAAGCGCTGGGACCTCTGAGGTCATTCGGCGCTGAAACGGCAACTGGCTGTAAGCAGGTTTGAAAGGTGTAACAGGAGGGGAACATCAAAGTTGCATTATAAATAAGTTGGCACTGATGGCGCTACTCCGCTACGATGGGGTGGTTGGACAGCCGGGTGGAAGTAAGGAAACGGGAGTGGAGGTAGAATAAAAGAGTAAATAGTGGGTATAGTTGAAAATAAACAAAATACTACTTGCTGCCTTCTAACTGTTGTGAAGTGGTGGTTTCAGTCACGTGTTTGCAATGTGTTTGTGTATATGAAATGGAGAAACAAATCCAGTCATGTATGGGTACATAACTGGGTATAAATATATCTAAAAATAATTCTAAATAGAGAGCTGTCAGGAATCTTATCGTTTCAGCTTTTCAAATTTATTTGTATCCATACACAACTGTGGATGTTTATTTATTATTATCATTATTATTATACATAGTATATTTAGCCTTGAGTATGAAAACACTCGCTTTCTTATCTAGATTTTCATGGATTATTATCATTGTTAGTATTGCAGCGTAGATTTAGCCTAGAGTATCCAAACGCTCCTTTTCGTGTCTAGATTTTAAAGGATAGACCTGGTTTCCACCCATTTTAAAACCCGGGAACTTTGACAAACCTTTCATTTCGGAGGGAAAAGATTTTTTCATTTGCAGAAGCTCTGCAAATGAAAAAATAACAAACCCACTCGATGGAAGGAAACAGGACCTCAATGGAGTTCTTACCTTGTGCTTTTGATCAAAATAGAGTGGATTGTGTTTATGTGTACTTATGCGTTTTCAAAGGGATGAGAGATGAATATTATTAAAGGCGAGTCATCAGAATACAAAAGTGTGTAATAATGCATACTTGCACTAGACACGTCCATAAACGTCTGTATGCATACATATGATCACTTACAAGTATACACGAATATTTCTAAACTGATGATTTAAGTTTTAATTTTGAATCTGAAACAAATTCTCTACATCCATGTCAGCCTTCATTCAACATATCTCGATACGATTCAAGATCAAGTTAATGATAGTTAAAGTGATTTCCTCTCGAACGTCAATTCAGACGAACGAAAACTCTTAATATTCGTCAAAATATTCAACGTCCATCCCTCATTCTCCGATAATCGTGCATCATATATCCGAATTCGATACTGACGAGTTTTGCCCTGATTATGAATGAGTTTACTGTCTTCCAGTTATTAGTTTTTCTTTTTTTTTGGGAGGGGTGGGGGGGGGGGGGTTGGCGGATAAGGGACGGGATGTCTCCCAGAGTGGTCTTACCCCACACCTCTCCCAATCATCCCCCGACCCATCCTAACCCCATCCTAACCCCATCCTCTCTATCGATCTACCACTGGTCGTTCCTGGCCCTTACAGTCTCATTTCTTTAAAACATCCCAATTGAATATAATCTTGCAAAAGACGCCATAGTAACTCCCATAAGGAATACGAAAGATCCCGACGGAATCTAGCTTTAAATTGATGCTTATAGTTAGGTCAGACTAAATAACCTTCGTGTCACCAGGAATGGTTTCATTACTTTAGTACGCACCTCAAACCTGAGTGGAACGGAATATAAAATTCAGGCCAAAGACCAAGCGCTGGGACCATTGGTGGCCTCATGCAACCCTGGGAGGGAAACTGAGAGCAAAAAGATTCTTTTATAGGTGTAAGGAGGAAAACCTCGCAGTTGCACGAAGAAACAACTGTTAGGAGCGGGCAGAAGAAAGTAAGATGAAACAAAAGAGGGTATGAATGGAGGTATATTCATAAGAATGAAAGGGGTTGCAGCTTGGAGCCGAATTGACGCTGGAAAGAACTACCGCTATCTGCTTGTGTAAATTAAAAAGCCTGAATTAAAGTTTTGTACGAAATCCAAGGAATTCGAAAAACAAAAAAAAAAAAAAAAAAACAAGGTAGCTGACCAATGCTGACAGAGATGGATGCTGGTGTAACTTTGTACCAAAACTAATTGAAGTTGATGTCACGGCAAAGCAAACGTTACAGACACACTAACGGACAGCGCCAGATAGAAGGACAGACAGGCAAACATAAAAAACTATATCCCACAGCTTTCTTGTTATGGGACTAATAATCACCAGTCAATCATTTTCCGCGAGAGGATGCCGGGCGGGCAGTGCTGCCTCATTCGTTCTATGACTCGTGACTGAGGATGAACCCTCATGCAGAAAAATCCTCACTCGTTCTTTTAATCATGACTTGGGATAAAATTCTTACAGAAATGTCCTTGACATAAAATACTTCTTATTCCTACACGAACGAACTAATTACCAACAAATCGACAGCCTACACTGACTTTTCCACTTACCTCTGTCTTCCAGAATCTCATTTTATTTTCTTGATCTGTCCATTGTCAGGCTTCAAGAACGACGAATAAACTTTCTTTCACAAACACTTATTCTGTTTCCGATCCTCCACGACAACAAACGCTTTTAACACTACAGTCTACCGCTACCCATGAGGTAAAGTATCCAGTGACTTGTAAGTTCGCAATTTAGTTGGCAATGGGAACTGACAATGTAAACATACGATACCAGAGACCTCTAGTGGCTGGCTGAATCACTAACAACTTCGAAGCATCGGAGCTGGAACTTTTATTAATAAGTGATACATATAAGTATATACAACATACATACATACATACATGCATATATATATATATATATATATATATATATATATATATATATATATATATATATATATATATCGATGTGCTCTACAATGAAAGCGAATGAGCAAACAGAGAGGAAGAATTAAATTGAGTTCTTGTCCCAACAGTTTCACCTTCCATCAGGTCTCTTCCTGGGAACTTCCACTGTGGAGTACACCGAGATATTTTATCTTCGTGACTGAGAAGAATACAACTAAATATAAATATACACATATATAGACACAGATATATACATATATGGATACTTAAAGAGGATAATAAAACACGGCTTGTAAATCTGGATATATTTTGCAAGGACATTTTGGTATATATAGATGACATCTTCCATTCGTTACATACTTTCAGAGCATCTCTCTCTCTCTATCTCTCTCTCTCTCTCTCTCTCTCTCTCTCTAATGTTATAAATCTAATAAGTATTTCAGACATTCATATATGCTTGAACATAATATATTCCTTTCAATACATTGTATTCTCAAATACTGTAAATGTAGAGGATTTTTAAAATTCATATGGCAGTTCTCTATCTAATTCAAGACAATTATAGTTTATATATATTATATATAATTATGTATATATATATATATATATATATATATATATATATATATATATATATATATATATATATATATATATAATGTTTGAATTTTCTGAATGCAAACATACATTGATTTTATTTTTCATAATTGTCAATGTGAACCTTTGCTCTGTGAAAGCTAAAATATTTTACTATTTTATAAATAAATTTTCGAGGGAAAGGGTTTGTGAGCCATATGGAAGAAATATTTCGGTTTTAAACAGAGAAGTTATTTCACTCAGGAAAACACAATTTTGTCATGCTATAATGTTATGAATGAATATCATTATTGCTTTCACACTATATATATATATATATATATATATATATATATATATATATATAATATATATATATATATATATATATATAGTGTGAAAGCAATAATGATATTCATTCATAACATTATAGCATGACAAAATTGTGTTTTCCTGAGTGAAATAACTTCTCTGTTTAAAACCGAAATATTTCTTCCATATGGCTCACAAACCCTTTCCCTCGAAAATTTATTTATAAAATAGTAAAACTATTTTAGCTTTCACAGAGCAAAGGCTCACATTGACAATTATGAAAAATAAAATCAATGTATGTTTTGCATTCAGAAAATTCAAACATTTTTGGAAAATGCTCATTGTCATATTGTCTTTCTCTTTATACAGTTTTTTTTATTTGATATCGTGATAAAATTAACGTGATGAAATTCTTTCTTATTTGACATATTCAACTAATAGCACAGTTTTTATCTATATAACTTGTCTGAAGAGTTAATAAAAATCAGATCATGCATCCGATCACCCTCCCCATTTCTGACAAGACAGACATGTCCTTTGGACCGCAAAACTGACACACATTCAAATGAGAAGCAATACTTCATTTCGATGGAACCAGACAAAAAAGTTATTTTGCAATCATATCACGTCTCACATTCACCATAAAGTACAATCAGTATGATATGTTCTATGCTCGACAAGGGACTACGTTTGTGGGTGTGAATTGATCATGAAGGCACATATTTTTAAGAGCTTTCGCAACGGTACTTCGTCACAAACCCTCTCTGTTTCTGTCTCTCTGCCTGTCTCTCTCTCTTGCTATGCACCATTATCATGAATCTATGAAGGTGTTGCAGTGAAAATCAAACAAACAAA
Organism: Macrobrachium nipponense; assembly: GCF_015104395.2. Taxonomy (NCBI): domain Eukaryota; kingdom Metazoa; phylum Arthropoda; class Malacostraca; order Decapoda; family Palaemonidae; genus Macrobrachium; species Macrobrachium nipponense. Next base: position 1,448,677 of record NC_087213.1, on the reverse strand, counting down.
AAATGGAGGTGATTCTCAAATGTCAATAATTCTTGGAAAAAATAATCCGGAAGGTTTTCATAACAAAATCTTTAACATACTGGGTTTTCTAACCTGTGACAAATACAAGACTTCAATGATATATTTGCAAAAAAGATATATATATATTATATATATATATATATATATATATATATATATATATATATATATTCAAATAAACTAACGCACGTTTTCGTCGACTTAACATCCATCAAGGAATTTTTCTGTCAGTTTGTCTTTTGGAAATATGATGTAAACATGAATGGACTATAATAATAATATAATAATAATAATAATAATAATAATAATAATAATAATAATAATAATAATAATAAAGGTAGCTACTGTCCCATCTGCATATGTACTATCTTTCTTCTCTCTTTTTTCTTCTTATTTTTTCCTTGAGTTACTATTAGGTCGTAAATTAAGCCTACAATATTCACAGGGGAACAAGCCTATTTTTCTCAGTGTATGATTACTTTATGTGGACTTTTCTGTTATTAATTAACAGATTGGTTGATTTTGATCTAGTTAGTCATATGCAGCAGTGATCCTTGCTCTTGGAGCAGCCAGAAATAAAATGTAAATGTGTGGAAGTGATAAGAAGTGACTGGGGAAAAATAGTATTGAACAGCCGAAACGGAGACACTGTTAAACCTCTCAGGAAGCAACAGATGAAGGAAAGGTATTCGACAGTAGCTGCCCTGGTAGTATAGCTATAGGTAGTCGAAACACCATGTGAAGTTTAATAATAAAAACGTTAAAAAGGAATATTAATATACTGTAAACTACTCTAAAATACGGTACAATATAACACTATACTTTCCTCAATGACCGTTGGATACTTAATGTACGACCTATCCCTTGAAGAAAGAAAATAAGTTAAGGTAAGACAGCAATATTATCTTCAGGATTACCCAAAGTAATAATAATAATAATAATAATAATAATAATAATAATAATAATAATAATAATAATAATAATAATAATAATAATAATAATAATAATAATAATATCCGACCGAGTGACTCCATACATTTCTAAGATTATGCTAGTAAGGCATTTCATATCTTTCATTTGTACCAACTCTTAAGCTCGTAAACCTTCCCTTGAAGAAACCATTTCTTCTTATTTCACTGGTAACTGTTCGAATTCTTCAGCAACAAAACAAACCATTTCTCATTTTTTCCCGTTGCTTTTTTATTCCTCTTCCGTAGGCTCTATCATCACATCCGTAGTGGCTTCTCTTGTAGATATATATCTACAGCCTATTTGTTTTAAATTTATATCTTACAGAACTTCACTATCGACTATTTTCTACTCTCTAGGTAGTGTTGCTGTGGTCAATGTTCGTAAGCTTAGTGATACAGAACGTAAGGCATAAATATATCTTAATCGATTAAGACATATTCCCTCTTTCTCTCTGTCCCTCTTCAGGCAAATCTTTGTCAACTTGGTTATGGAGTGAAGAGTATCCATTATTTTTTTGACAACAGATTTCATTAGACATAGTCGTGATAATGTTGAAAATTGGAGTTTAAATCGTACATTATGGTGCACAGATTATTTATCAATTGTGAGAATATTTTCAAAGATTTTCAGTAACGAGCTCCGATTAATTTCCAATATGTTCTCGAAGCCCTTAAGCAGCAATTTGAATAGATTTTAGTTGCGCTATGAAATAAAATATTTTCATATCAGCATCATAAAAAAATATGCTGATTAATTTTTAGTGTTTTCTCGAAGCACATTAACACAATTTGAATTTTAGATGCTCAATTAAAAAAATATTTTTTTTTTATCTCAACCTTGTAAAAAATATATAAGAAACTGCGTCATTTACTTTCGTTCTCTTCTGATTGTGACGGCAGGTTGGCATCCCTCCACTCTCTTTAGAAAGTAACACCTTCCTTCGCTCTCTTTAGAAAGTAACACCATTCCTTCACTCTCTTTAGAAAGTAACACTTATCTTAAACTCTCTTTGGAAAGTAACACATTTCCTTCACTCTCTTTGGAAAGTAACACCTTTCATTCTCTCTCTTTAGAAAGTAACACCTTTCCTAAACTCTCTTTAGAAAGTAAAACCTTTCCTAAACTCTTTTTAAAAAGTAACACTTTTCTTTCACTCTCTTTTAGAAAGTAACACCTTTCCTTCAATCTCTTTATAAAGTAACACCTTTCCCAAACTCTTTAAAAAGGAACACCTTTCCTAAATTCTCTTTAAAAAGTAACACCTTTTTTCACTCTCTTTTAGAAAGTAACACCTTTCCTGCACTCTCTTTAGAAAACAGCTTTTCCTCACTCTCTTTTAGAAATTAACACATTTCTTTCACTCTCTTTAGAAAGTAACACTTTTCCTTCAATCTCTTTAGAAAGTAACAACTTTCCCTCCATCTCAGAGATTTCTCAAATTCTGACATAGCATTTCTCCATCGTCAGACCTAACGGGAAATTGTCTGGTGTCCAAGATTCCACGTGAACGAAGCCAGTGCGCTTTCTTGCTCTCAACCTACTCGGTGTAAAGGCCGTGTTCACCTCCATTACTCTTCACGGGCACATAGGCCTACACTTGAGCACCTCGAAAGCGTTAGGTGGGTGCCAAAGGCTGAGCCGTTGGTTCTGCAGGTGACGACTGGTCCTCGCAGGTGTCCTGGCACCTGCACCTCAGTATCCATTCGACCTGGTGATGGACAATTTCGTAGTTGTCGTTTTTGATCTGGTTGTACTCGATGTCGTCATCGACCGTGAGGTTGTCGATCTCGAACGGCGGGGCGTCTTCCAGCAAGTTGTCGCTGATGTTGGGGTCACTCTGGTAATAATCGCTAGACCTATCCACGTAGCCACTGTATTTCTTCGCTTGCCTCCGGTAGCCCGCAGCACTCACCGGGTATTCATACCCAGGGGCAAAGTCTTTGTAATCCCTCCCTGGCTGAGGGTACTTGAGGACAGAGTCCTCAGAGATGGACTGAGAGAAAGACTGTTCCTCTTCCCCGCCGTCGTAAGAACCGGCGGCGTCCAGATGGTAAACCTCGTTGAAAGCAAAGTCCCTGCGAGGCCCTGGTGGGAACTTAGGCCTAGTCGCTGACAGCAGGTCCTTGTTGGCGTGGAGGGGGCACAGGAAGGCCACGGAAATCGTCGTGGAAGCGTGGATCCTGCAGCACTTGTAGGGGCAGTCGGCACACATCTTGGGCCTGAAGCGTTTCTCGCTAATACACCATCCGGCTCTGAGTCGAACTGACCGCAGGGGGCGTAGCGTTGCTTTGCATGTGTGACCTCGCTGCAAGAAATAATTGAATGAATAGATAAATAAATAAATAATTAAATAGATAGATAAACCACGCATTATTTTCAGGAAAAACGATTGATTCAGAGTATTTATTTTCTATTATACACCACTTGAGAACCTTCAAAGACAAAATGAACAATACATAAATAAAACAGGAATGATTTTTACGGAATGCAATGAATGTAGAGTAATTTATTTTTTTATTATGAACTACTAGAGAGCATTGAAAGAGAGGTGATTTTTCACGGCCCTTATAAAATAAAACTCGTATTACCTCACAGCTAAAAAAAAGAAAGAAAAAGCTATGAATTTCACGTCATTTATTTGTTTTATTATATACTACTTGAGAATCTTGAGAAAGAGAGAGAGAGAGAGAGAGAGAGAGAGAGAGAGAGAGAGAGAGAGAGAGAGAGAGAGCTGTGTTCATATCTCGGTTATTAATTAGGGTCATTATAAAAAAGCACTCATTACTTATCTGCAAAAAATTTAAAAAAACAAAAAAAGGAGTAATCATTTAAGAGAGAGAGAGAGAGAGAGAGAGAGAGAGAGAGAGAGAGAGAGAGAGAGAGTACAAAAAATGAAAGGCCTTACCCTTATATGATGCTTCCTCGTGGGTTTCTCTGTCTTCGGCAGGAGAGACGTGTCGTCCGCCTGACCTGGCTTCTGACACGCCCTGACCTGGCACAGACGGGTTTGGTTGACTAGACGGCACTGATCGTTGTCGGATGACCATCTGACCGATATCCCGACGCCGCAGGATCTCGTGGAGCATTCTGACCAGCGCCCAGACTGTCTGTCGCATTCGGGAGGCCCTACAACTTTGTCTGAGGGGAAAATTGCGGAAGGTAGTATGTATATTCATGAAAGAAAACACACACAAAAATAGTATGTTGTGGAGGGGAAATATACAGAAAGTATTGTATTCAGGATAGAAAATACACAGAAAGTAGTATATTGTGGAGGGGAAATATACAGAAAGTATTATATCCAGGATGGAAAATACACAGAAAGTAGTATATTGTGGAGGGGAAATATACAGAAAGTATTATATCCAGGATGGAAAATACACAGAAAGAAGTATATTGTGGAGGGGAAATATACAGAAAGTATTATTTCATGAAAGAAAATACACAGAAAATAGTATATTGCTGAGGGAAAATATACAGAAAGTATTATATTCAGGATGGATAATACACACAAAGTATTATATTGTGGAGGGAAATTATGCAGAAAGTATTATAAGTAGTATGTTCAGGAGGGAAAATATATAAAAAAAATAGTATAAAAGAAGATCGTATAAGTATTATATTCAAGAGGGTAAATATACAGAAAGTAGTATATGATATAGGGCAAATAAACAGAAAGTAGTCTGAGTACTATATTCAGGAGAGAAAATAAGTAGAAAGGCAATTTATTTGGGGGAAAAATGTAAAGAAAGTAGTATAGTCAGAGGGAAAATATACAGAAAGTAGTATTAGTCAGAGGGAAAATATACAGAAAGTAGTTAAGTCATCCAGGGGAAAAATATACAGAAAGTAGTATAAGTAGTATATTCACGAGGGAAAATGTGCAGAAAGTAGTATAGTCAGAGAGAAAATATACAGAAAGTAGTATAGTCACAGGGAAAATATACAGAAAGTAGTATAGTCAGAGGGAAAATATACAGAAATTACTATAGTCAGAGGGAAAATATGCAGAAAGTAGTATAGTCAGAGGGAAAATATACAGAAAGTAGTATAAGTAGTATATTCACGAGGGAAAATGTGCAGAAAGTAGTATAGTCAGAGGAGATAAAATATACAGAAAGTAGTAACATAGTCAACAGGTAAAAATATACATGTAATAAGTAGTATTATTCAGGGAAATGGGAAAATATCAGAAAAGTAGTAGATAGTCAGAGGGAAAATATACAGAAAGTAATATAAGTAGTATATTCACGAGGGAAAATATGCAGAAAGTAGTATAGTCAGAGGGAAAATATACAGAAAGTATTATAGTCAGAGGGAAAATAAAAAATAACAAAGTAAAGTATTAAGTAGTATATTCCCTAGAGGAACAAAATTAATGCCAGAAAAGTAGTATAAGTAGTATATTTCCGAGGGAAAATATGCAGGAAAAGTAGTTTAAGTAGATAATTCCCGAGAAAACAATAGCAGAAAAAAGCCCGTATAGTCAGAGGGAAAATATACAGAAAGTAGTATAGTCAAAGGGAAAATATATAGAAAGTAGTATAGTTAGAGGGAAAATATACAGAAAGTAGTATAAGTAGTATATTCACGAAGGAAAATATGCAGAAAGTAGTATAAGTAGTATATTCACGAGGGAAAATATAAAAAAAGTATTATAAGTGGTACATTCTAGCGGTAAAATATATAAATAGTTTTAGAGGTCGTAACTTCAGTAAGGAAAATATACAGAACGTAGTATATTAAGGGGAAATATACAGAAATGTGTATATTATGGATGGGAAACATATAGGAAGGAGTATAATCAGGAGGGAAAATATACAGAAAGTAGTATATTCTAGAGGGAAAATACATAGAAAGTAGTATATAACGGACGGGACGGAAAATACACTGAAAGTAGTATTTTCAGGAGAGTAGAAAATATACAGAGGGTAATGTATCCTGGGGAGAAAATATACAGAAAATAGTATGAGTAGTATATTCAGGAGGGAAAATATACAGAAAGTTTTGGAAGTAGTATATTCAGGATGGAAAATATATAGAAAGTAGTATAAGTAGTAAGTTTATGCGGGAAATTATACAGAAAGTAGTATATTATGGATGGAAAACATACAGAAATTATTATATTCAGGGAGAAAAATATACAGAAAGTTGTTGATTTTGTAAGGAGACGATGGAAAATAAGGTGGAAGACAGCGAATATAGAAGGAAGTACAGTAAAATGCATGTAAAGGATTACAGCTATGGGCCAAAGGGACCTTACAAAGAATCTTAATAGATGCCTACAGTACACCGCGTTAGGTGCTCTGACGACACATCCACCACGTATGAATGTTATCTTATATGTATAAAAGTCAAATGTGTATGAGAGAGAGAGAGAGAGAGAGAGAGAGAGAGAGAGAGAGAGAGAGAGAGAGAGAATTTTGCAGTCAATCAAGTAAAATTCCTCGAGAATTTAATTTACCAATCTGCTAGAAATGCGTTAAATGTTTTGTTTCTTCTTCCCGGGATAAATTTAGTGTGATTCCGCGACGCACATTTCCGCGCAGTCCAAGAGGTAATCCATCAAATGCCGACGGCTGAACAAAGCAACGGACCTAATCTGCTCACGTATTCCGCATCACTCCCGAAACGAATATTCGAATATTCGAAGATTGCTTTACATTTCCTGCATGAAGGGTTGAACACGGTACTTCTAGATTAGTTGCTTTTGTGATGCCTAATGAAACACTCAGACACTCTCGTTCATAATGTCAATAAACTGGTCACAGATTAATGTTCGAACGAAATCTCTGTCTACTCTTTGCTGTTATAACTCTTAACTAGAAGAGAGCAACAATAATTGTCAATCAATATTTTCTATTAGAATGATAAACAGCTCTCTCTAGCCGTTCCTAATTCACATTCTTTTAGTCCGCAATTACAAGAGAGAGAGAGAGAGAGAGAGAGAGAGAGAGAGAGAGAGAGAGAGAGAGAGAGAGAGGATAGTAAATAATAGGAGAGAGGGTGAGAGAAAACATAAAAAACAGAAAATAGAGAGAGAGAGAGAGAGAGAGAGAGAGAGAGAGAGAGAGAGAGAGAGAGAGAGAGAGAGGATAGTAAATAATAGGAGAGAGGGTGAGAGAAAACATAGAAAACAGAAAAGAGAGAGAGAGAGAGAGAGAGAGAGAGAGAGAGAGAGAGAGAGAGAGAGAGGAAACGAAGTAATAGATAATGTTCTATCTTCGACGTGAGAATACGTATTGCATATATTTTTCTATTACAGATTAAATAAATCAACCAAACAGGTACCGTGTTTGGAGAAAAAATCCTTATCATGGCAGTGTATTTGCATAAATAATAAATAAGAATAAAATAGAGATGCTTTAAAAATGGGTTTTTGGTAATTACCATATTTTTAACTAGGAGGCAAAAAATAAAAATAATGTGGAGATGGAGGAAAACGAAGAATGAATACAATATAAGCAAAACTAACCATTCTTGTATTCGTTAGATAACTAAAATTAGAAATTATGTACAGGTAGTATATTATACACTAAGTAACCGAAATGAATGTTTTTCAGAATATAATGAAAGGATAGAGGGAAATAAGTATTATACAAACAGCAAAAATTTCATAGAAACGAAACTTGACCAAAGCTGATAATTTAATTCCTATGTGACTAGAGAGTTCCTACAGTTCATAAAAATCAGTAGGCCGCCCAAAAAGCTTCAAGTTATACCATCAAATGGTTAACATAATCTAAATGTGAATTTATGATATTTTAAAAATAAATCTAGTATGGGATGAAATTTAAAGATGTAAGGTCTCATCTGCCGAAAGAAGTTTTTATTTTATCTCCAATATTTTTTGGAGATATTAGCATTTGAATAGCGTTAGGACCGGACCGTGCCCGTCCGCCAGAAAGGCAATAATTAAAACAACATTTAAATGGGAATTTATGATATTTTAAAAACAAATCTATGGGGTGAATTTTTTTTCTAAACAAATCAGAATAAAGACAAAAGAAAAAATCATGATAAATATTCCTTGAAAAGACTGAAATCTAAAAATAGAAATAATTGTAAAAATGGCAGGAAATTCATATAAGACGAAACATGACCAAATTTGAAAACCTAAAGAGAAGAAGAAGAAAGAAATAATAATGATGAAATTATGCGAGAGAAAAACACAGAATTCTAAACTAAGCGTAAAAAACCAACCGAAGATTCTAAAAAAGAAAAGAAAAAAAAGCACGCATGGAGAATTTCGTGAGAGAAAAACAACACAGAGAATTCTAAACCGAGCCTTCGAAAGGAAGATTGTGACGAGGATACAAAGCGACGACCCCTCTTCCTCACCTGGGGCGGTATCACACATCCACTCCCGACAACATTGCCCGGGAACCGACACCAGATGGGGATTCTGACATTGCTCGCTGGGTAGCAGATTCTCTCCAGGGCAGAGGGAGACGCAGGCATATGTTCCGTTCTGGAAATATGATGGAAAATTCCAGTTAACACGGACGTGAACAAGAGAGAGAGAGAGAGAGAGAGAGAGAGAGAGAGAGAGAGAGAGAGAGAGAGAGAGAGAATACCTATTATCAAGGGCTTGATGGATAGAGAAAGGGAGAATCGCAGTTAACACGGAGGTGTAAATAAAAAATATATATATATATATATATATACTATATATATATATATATAATATATATATATATATATATATATATATATATATATATATATAGAGAGAGAGAGAGAGAGAGAGAAAGAGAGAGAGATTACCAGTTATTAAGGGCGTTGGATAGACATAGAGAGGGAGGGAGAATACCAGTTAACAAGGAAATTAAAGAAATAAAGAGAGAGAGAGAGAGAGAGAGAGAGAGAGAGAGATGAGATGAGAGAGAGAGAGAGAGAGATTTATTAGTCCATCCGAGGAGACATCGTGTGCTCACTTATCTCTAGGAGCAAGTTTTACTATTCATTCAGTGTCCTAACTATTTTGTTTAGCTTTCTTTCAAACTCTTCCACACAATGGCCGTTTACAACTTCTGGTGGAAGTTTATTCCATGTGTCACATATCTTGTATGTAAAGAAGTTCCCACAATGAGATGTGTTGTATCTAACAAGGCCATGGAGAGAGAGAGAGAGAGAGAGAGAGAGAGAGAGAGAGAGAGAGAGAGAGAGAGAGAGAGAGAAGATAATAGCCGATTTTAATGTTATTTACGTTTACAATGAAAAATATACGAAATACGAAGAATTCTTGACACAAGCTGAAATTCATTAAAAAAAACACTTATTTAAAGAATTATTAAAAATTATATATTTACTTAGAGAATATCAATAAACCGTGCTGCAATCATTATTTTTGGTTAAAAACCATCCTTAAATGTGATAAGGAAAATCAGAAATGATAAGGAAAATCAGAAATGATAATAAATAGGGCATAAGGGTAAATATAAAAAAGTTTTATACTAAGTATATTTCTTTAATAAACCATGCCTAAATGTGATAAGAAAATAAAATAAAGTTATCATAAATAGGGCACATACAAACGATAACTATGTTACTGGCTACTGCACACAGAAAAGATAAAAATAATTGTTACAAGACTTACGTTTAAAGAGAGAAACAGTACTAATAAACAGAGGACATGTAAAATGATAACTATGATACAAACTACTTCACATAGAAGAGCTAATAATAGTTTTTTAAAGATTATAACTGAAAGGGAGAAAATATTAAAAAAACTTACTTGACATGTGCACTGAGTTCGACAGTCTAGTGAGAAAGTCTCCCCGTGTTCGTAGATGGTATTGTTGACTGCACATTTCGCCTGGAATACTTCTGAGGACGAAATGCATAGCAAAAATCATCCCCTGACCCCTTTTGAAAATTGAACACTTGTTATGCAAATAATCACATCACTCATTTTGCTTGACGCAATGTTCTGTATCGAGAGCAGCACTTTTTGAAAGTTGTGCACACTCGTTATATCAATAATAATAGCACTCATTTTGCTTGACACAGCATTCAATGTAAATTTCCAAAGCTGCAGTCATATATCAGGCTTAATTACCTTTTAATACATATAAACAAGCATGCAACGAAAGTTTTCGTTAAATCTAACGTATCAACTTTTCTCTGACTCAACATTTAATTATTATTATTATTATTATTATTATTATTATTATTATTATTATTATTATTATTATTATTATTATTATTATTTTTTTTTTTTTTTTTTGCTCTATCACAGTCCTCCAATTCGACTGGGTGGTATTTATAGTGTGGGGTTCCGGGTTGCATCCTGCCTCCTTAGGAGTCCATCACTTTTTCTTACTAGTGTGCCGTTTCTAGGATGACACTCTTCTGCATGAGTCCTGGAGCTACTTCAGCCTCTAGTTTTTCTAGATTCCTTTTCAAGGATCTTGGTATCGTGCCTAGTGCTCCTATGAGTATGGTACGATTTCCACTGGTATATCCCATATCCTTCTTATTTTCTTTTTCAGATCTTGATACTTATCCATTTTTTCCCTCTCTTTCTCTTCACTCTGGTGTCCCATGGTATTGCGACATTATTATTATTATTATTATTATTATTATTATTATTATTATTATTATTATTATTATTATTATTATTATTAGTTATTATTATTATTATTTTTTTTTTTTTTTTTTTTTTTGCTGCTATCACAGTCCTCCAATTCGACTGGGTGGTATTTATAGTGTGGGGTTTCCGGGTTGCATCCTGCCTCCTTAGGAGTCCATCACTTTTTTTACTAGTGGCCGTTTCTAGGATCACACTCTCTGCATGGAGTCCTGGAGCTACTTCAGCTCTAGTTTTTCTAGATTCCTTTTCAGGGATCTTGGGATCGTGCCTAGTGCTCCTATGATTATGGGTACGATTCCACTGGCATATCCCATATCCTTCTTATTTCTATTTTCAGATCTTGATACTTATCCATTTTTTCCTCTCTTTCTCTTCAACTCTGGTGTCCCATGGTATTGCGACATCAATGAGTGATACTTTCTTCTTGACTTTGTCAATCAACGTAACGTCCTGGTCTGTTTGCAAGTATCACCCTATCCGTTCTGATACCATAGTCCCAGAGGATCTTTGCGTGATCGTTTCTATCACTCCCTCAGGTTGGTGCTCGTACCACTTATTACTGCAAGGCAGCTGATGTTCTTGCACAGGCTCCAGTGGAGGGCTTTTGCCACTGAATCATGCCTCTTTTTGTACTGGTTCTGTGCAAGTGCCGGGCATTCGCTTGCTATGTGGGTTTATGGTTTCATTTTTCGTATTGCATTCCTATATATGGGAGAGATGTTATTTCCGTCTATCGTTCTTTGAACATATCTGGTTCTTAGGGCCTGATCTTGTGCGCTGTATCATTCCTTCAGTTTCCTTCTTTAGCTCTCCCCTCTGTAGCCATTACCAATTGTCATCGCTGGCTAGTTCTTTAGTCTGTCTCATGTATTGTCCGTGCATTGGTTTGTTTGTGCCAGTCCTCTGTTCTGTCTCTCTTTCTCCTGTCTCTGTATATTTCTGGGTCTTCATCTACTTTTATTAGTCCTTCTTCCCATGCACTCTTTAGCCACTCGTCTTCACTGGTTTTCAGATATTGCCCCAGTGCTCTGTTTTCGATGTTGACGCAGTACTCTATACTTAGTAGTCCTCTCCCTCCTTCCTTTCGTGTTATGTATAGTCTGTCCGTATTTGCTCTTGGGTGTAGTGCTTTGTGTATTGTCATATGTTTCCTGGTTTTCTGATCTATGCTGCGGAGTTCTGCCTTCGTCCATTCGACTATTCCTGCGCTGTATCTGATTACTGGCACTACCCATGTGTTTATGGCTTTTATCATATTTCCGGCATTGAGTTTTGACTTGAGTATCGCCTTGAGTCTCTGCATATATTCTTTCCTGATCGTGTCCTCATCTCTTGGTGTTTTATATCCCCTCCTTCCATTATTCCCAGGTATTTGTATCCTGTCTCATCTATGTTGTTTTGATGGTTGCTCCCGTCTGGTAGCCTTATCCCTTCAGTTCTCGTTACTTTGCCTTTTTGTATGTTGACTAAGGCGCATTTTTATTATTATTATTATTATTATTATTATTATTATTATTATTATTATTATTATTATTATTATTGTTATTGTTATTATTATTATATTATTATTATTATTATTATTATTATTATTATTATTATTATTATTATTATTATTATTATTATTATTATATATTACGTCGCGGCCCCACGAAAAGAATAGAAAGGAATAGAATGTAATATAAAGTTTACCTGCAATAAACTCTACGGGATATACCCGAGAATTTGACTAACACCACTGGAATTTTTTTCCAATGAAAATCCAGTCGGCTTTGACTATTACATAATTGAGATATGTCAACCTTCGGTGCGTTGCTCACCAGTTTAAGCAACAATGAGAAAACAATAATTAGAAAAATAGAGAAGAACCTTTATAAAATTAATGCAGCTGAGGCAGCAATCACTTTTAATAAAACATGATTAAAAGAGGGTTTTTATTTTTTTTTTTTTTTTTTTTTTTTTTTTTTTTTTTTTTATTCTGGCATATTATTATTATTATGATTTTTTTTTTTTTGCTCTATCACAGTCCTCCAATTCGACTGGGTGGTATTTAATGTGTGGGGTTCCGGGTTGCATCCTGCCTCCTTAGGAGTCCATCACTTTTCTTACTATGTGCGCCGTTTCTAGGATCACATCTTCTGCATGAGTCCTGGAGCTACTTCAGCGTCTAGTTTTTCTAGATTCGCCTTTTCAGGGATTATTGGGATCGTGCCTAGTGCTACCTATGATTATGGGTACGATTTCCACTGGCATATCCCATATTCTTCTTATTTCTATTTTCAGATCTTGATACTCTATTATTATTATTATATTATTATTTTTTTTTTTTTGCTCTATCACAGTCCTCCAATTCGACTGGGTGGTATTTATAGTGTGGGGTTCGGGTTGCATCCTGCCTCCTTAGGAGTCCATCACTTTTCTTTTCTTACTATGTGTGCCGTTTCTAGGATCACACTCTTCTGCATGAGGCCCGGAGCTACTTCAGCCTCTAGTTTTTCTAGATTCCTTTTCAAGGATCTTGGATCGGGCCTAGTGCTCCTATGATTATGGGTACTATTTCCACTGGCATATCCCATATTCCTTCTTATTTCTATTTTCAGATCTTGATACTTATCATTTTTTCCCTCTCTTTCTCTTCAACTCTGGTGTCCCATGGTATTGCGACATCAATGAGTGATACTTTCTTCTTGACCTTGTCAATCAACGTCACGCCTGGTCTGTTTGCACGTATCACCCTATCCATCCTGATACCATAGTCCCCAGAGGATCTTTGCGTGATCGTTTTCTATCACTCCCTCAGGTTGGTGCTCGTACCACCACTTAGTTACTGCAAGGTAGCTGGTGTTCTTGCACAGGCTCCAGTGGAGGGCTTTGCTACTGAATCATGCTTCTTTTTGTACTGGTTCTGTGCAAGTGCCGGGCATTCGCTTGCTATGTGGTTTATGGTTTCATCTTTCGTATTGCACTTCCTACATATGGGAGAGATGTTATTTCCGTCTATCGTTCTTTGAACATATCTGGTTCTTAGGGCCTGACATTGTGCCGCTGTTATCATTCCTTCAGTTTCCTTCTTTAGCTCTCCCCTCTGTAGCCATTGCCATGTGTCATCGCTGGCTAGTTCTTTAGTCTGTCTCATGTATTGTCTGTGCATTGGTTTGTTGTGCCAGTCCATCTGTTCTGTCTGTCATTCTCCTGTCTCTGTATATTTCTGGGTCTTCGTCTACTTTTATTAGTCCTTCTCCATGCACTCTTTTAGCCACTCGTCTTCACTGGTTTTCAGATATTGCCCCAGTGCTCTGTTCTCGATGTGACGCAGTCCTCTATACTTAGTAGTCCTCTCCCTCCTTTCTTTCGTGTTATGTATAGTCTGTCCGTATTTGCTCTTGGGCGTAGTGCTTTGTGTATTGTCATATGTTTCCTGGTTTTCTGATCTATGCTGCGGAGTTCTGCCTTCGTCCATTCCACTATTCCTGCGCTGTATCTGATTACTGGCACTGCCCATATGTTTATGGCTTTTATCATATTTTCCGGCGTTGAGTTTTGACTTGAGTATCGCCTCGAGTCTCTGCATATATTCTTTCCTGATCGTGTCCTTCATCTCTTGGTGTTTTATATCCCCTCCTTCCATTATTCCCAGGTATTTTTTGTATCCTGTCTCATCTATGTGTTTTGATGTTGCTCCCATCTGGTAGCTTTATCCCTTCAGTTCTCGATACTTTGCCTTTTTGCATGTTGACTAAGGCGCATTTTTCTATTCCAAACTCCATCCTGATGTCCCCAGATACAATCCTTACAGTCTGGATTAGGGTATCTATTTCCTTGATGCTCTTACCATACAGCTTGATGTCGTCCATGAACATCAGATGGTTGATTCTGTTGCATCCTTTCTTGAGTTGGTACCCGGCATCCATCTTCTGTAGTACTTTTGTCATGGAATCATGGCTACTACGAAGAGTAGTGGGGACAGTGTCTCTCCCTGGAAGATCCCTCCCTGATATTAACCTCTCTAGTCTTATTCCAGAGCTTGTAAGTATTGTATTCCAGTTGCGCATTGTATTTTTGAGGAAGCTGATGGTGTTTTCCTCTGCCCCATATATTTTCAGGCATTCTATTATAGTCTATCCATGCCATGCTTAGGTTGGTTTTCCTTCTCCTACTGTTCTTCATTACCATTTTGTCTATCAGGAGCTGGTCTTTTTGTGCCCCTACACTTCCTTCTGCAGCCTTTCTGTTGGTGGGGGATGGTGTTTGTCTCCTCTAGGTAATTGTATAGCCTTTCACTGATGATACCTGTTAGTAACTTCCACATATTGGTAGGCAGGTGATAGGCCTGTAGTTACTACTGGTATATTTCCCTTAACTCTTGTCTTTTTGTACTAAGATGTTTCTTCCTGTGGTCATCCATTTTGGTGCATGGTGATTTGAGATACAATGCTGGAGTTGTTCTGCTATTCGTGGGTGTAGGGCCTCGAAGTTTTTGAGCCAGTATCCATGGACTTCATCGGGACGTGGGGCTTTCCAGTTTGGCATTTTCTTTAGTTGGTGTCTGAATGTGTCTGTCGTGATCTCTGTGAATCTTTGTTTTATTCTCCCTGTTTCTTCTTCCTTGACTTCCTGTAGCCATGTTGCATGTTTGTTGTGTGATACCGGATTACTCATATGTTTTCCCAGAGTCTCTTACTTTGTTCGGCTTCAGGAATTTCTTGGTGGTTGTCTTCCCCTCTTAGTGGCTGTATAGTCTTTTCTGGTTGGTTCCGAAACAGTTTGTTCTGTTGGTATCCCTTATTCCTGTTCATGTACCGTTGGATCTTATGTGCTTTGGCCTTAAGCCTCTGTTTTACATCTTCTATTGTGTTGTTTAGTCCCCTCTCTTGTACTTTGTATTTCTCGTTGAGTTCCTCCCTTGTTTTCTTGCTTCTTAGTCTTTTTCTGCCATCTCTTTCAGTTCACTCAAGTCAGATCTCATCACCATGATTTGCTTTTTCCAGGCGCCTTTTCCAAGGAGGTTGCTGTTTTGGTTTCTGTTGGGTTGGTTGTGCTGGTGGTGTTGGTGTTTCGAATCCCCATCAGTTTTCTGCTACTAATCTTGCTCCTGCATATGCCAAGTTATTTGTTTCTGTGATACTGGTGGTGTGTATTATGGCCATTATTTCATTGACCTCACTTTTTTTCTCCCTTAATTTCTTGGTTGTTGTAGGCTTTCATGGAGGGAATCTTTGTTCTCTCTGTATCTGGCTCCATCCATTGTCTAATCTTTTCTACCCCATTCCGTCCTCTCTGTTACTTCGTCGTGTTTCTTCGGTGTCGTTGTTTGGATACCTCATCCTCCCTGTCGTCTTCCTGTGGGCATCGTCTCTCAGTTCGTCTTCGTGTAATTCGTTGTCGTGTGACATTTCCCTTTCCAGTTCTTCTCTTTCTGTTGGGGAGTGCCAGTTGTTTTTCTTTATGTTCCTTGCTTGGTCTGCCAGCCTCTGCTCTGTTTGGGGGGTGTTATTCCTCTCATTCCAGATGTTGACCAATCTTCTTCTATATCCTCTCTCCATCGGGTTGCTTCTGATGTAGCATCTCCATATTTCCTTATTTTCTTCTCTGTCCATTTCTTCCTTTTTGCTTCTGTAGCTCCAATCTCAGGCTGTTTTGATTACTTTCGTTGTGGTGATCAGTTGCTGGATGACGACCTCCAAGTACCTGACCGTCTTCCCTTCAATTGGGTTGAATACCTGGCTGGCGGACGAAGCTCCTCTGTTGCCAGAGGTTCCATTTACGTCGTTGTCGTTTATTATTTCATTTCTTTCCATCATTGCTGAGGTTTTTCGCTATTTAACCCATAGCTTGGACCCTACCCCATCAGGGATAGGTACTCATTTACAGCTGAGTAGACTGAGGAAATTATGGTAAAGATCCTTTCCCAAGGAATCAACGCCGAGGAGAGCGGTCACCATCCAACGACTGACCAGCCCCAAGTTTGCTTAACTTGAATTAAGTCCATTGAGGACCTAACCCACTCTCCACGGCGCCACTATTATTTATTATTATTATTATTATTAGTATATTATTATTCTGATTATTATTATTAATTATTTTAATTATTATTATTATTATTTAGAATTATTATTATTATTATTATTATTATTATTATTTTAAGAAGAAGAAGATGGAACCTATTTATATAAAACAAGGCAAGCTTCTAAAGAAAATCAGGTCCATTTGAAAAACATAAAAAAAGAGTAAAACAGAAACGGCTCCAAGCATTCACCTTGACATTCTCCTTTCGCATCTGCCGTGCTGTTGTATTTACAAGTGAGGCTTCTCGAGGAGTCACACAGCGTCACGCCATCACAGGACTCGCCTACTTGTCTGGCGCACTGCCAGCAACACCCACAGCCGTCCTGAATGACTGGTGTCCCAGGCCCGCAGGAGGGTATGGGCCCACAGCTGCATGGGTATACACAGTGGACTCTGACCTGGAAATATGGGACTTACTGTTTGTCTTGTGTCCAATCAATAGTACGTGTTTATGGTACGTGAGTAGGAATAAAGAAGTCACAAGAGTGAGTAGATGACAAGTGAGAGAGAGAGAGAGAGAGAGAAGAGAGAGAGAGAGAGAGAGAGAGAGAACAACTTATTAATTAGTAATACTTATCAATAACCTTTTCAAGTATGTATAACTGATGGAATCCAGAGAGAGAGAGAGAGAGAGAGAGAGAGAGAGAGAGAGAGAGAGAGAACATGTTAATTAGTATACCTTATCAATAACCTTTTCAAGTATGTATACGATGGTACACCAGGAGGAGAGAGAGAGGAGAGAGAAGATGAGAGAGAAGAAGAAGAGAGAGAGAGAGAAAACAAATTTTTTCTTAGTTAATTAAGTAATACTTATCAATAACCTTTTCAAGTATGTATAACTGATGGAATCCAGAGAGAGAGAGAGAGAGAGAGAGAGAGAGAGAGAGAGAACATCTTATTAATTAGTAATACTTATCAATAACCTTTACAAGTATGTATAACTGGTGGAATCCAGAGAGAGAGAGAGAGAGAGAGAGAGAGAGAGAGAGAGAGAGAGAGACAGATAATATTCTTATAACTTACGGCAGTGTATGGGCGATAATGTGGGTGAGCTTCCCTATACATTTCGCACTGATAACAAGGCGCTCTCTGCCCACCAGCCATGCCCACAACACCAGCCGCCACCCAACACCCAGTCACCACGACGGCCATTAGACGGAACACCACCATCTTCCTGGAAAAAAAGAAAAGAAACCTTAAGTTAATTTTTATACCTACGCATCATGCTCATTCACCCCTTTCTTGCTTCTTGGATACTCAGGACCTCAAATTTTAATGTCAATTATTTCAGTCTATTTTCTCTCATTTGCATTCGACGTCCAAACTTCATTTCCGTAAAGGAGGGTTAGCTCAGGATTCTCTTTATCTATATACATATATGAGTCATATCACATTACCGTGATTTATATACATACATCGAGCTACAAATATCCTTTAATATCTAATTCGGTTAACATTTATGAAAATATATTAATTCCGAGGTAGAGCGCATTAGATATTAAAGGACATTTGTAGCTCAATGTATATATACATACACACACACACACACACACACACACACATATATAATATATATATATATATATATATATATATATATATATATATATGTGTGTGTGTGTGTGTGTGTGTGTGAGTGTGTGTGTGTGTGTGTGTGTGTAAAATTATATAAAGGAACCCTCAGAGATATGGAAGTTTCCATATCTCTGAGGGTTGGCTCGATGGTTTCAGTTTTTGATCGCGTGATCCCAGATTATCCTGGATTATCTTTTGGTTTGTTACCCTTTAGTAATTAACCATCTGGCATTCCTGTTCTTTCTGTTTACTTTGTAACCTGCTTTTCAAACTGTCTCATTCGTGGCCGACGATGCGTGAATGAACAACACACGCCAATGAAGCGCTTGGTACTGAACTTCTGCCTGTCATTTTGCTGTGGTATTCCTTTATATAATTTTTACACACACACACACACACACACACACACACACACACACACACACACACACACACACATATATATATAAATATATATATATATATATATATATATATATATATATATATATATATATATATATATATATATACACTCAACGTCCAAACTTCACTTACGTAAAGGAGAGTTAGCTCAACAATCCCGTAATATATACCCCTAAATAAGAATGCTCATTCACGTCTTACTTGCTTCTCGGTTACTGAGGTCGTTCAATTTTTTCAATCATATTCAACGCTCCAACTCCATTCAAGTAAGGGAGAGTTAGCTCAGCAATTTCTTAATATATTCCAACCCTGGCTTCGCAAAATTCTGTCTCAACATTCATTACTTCTCGGTTTCCATACAGCCTTATAACTTGACTCTTGCTCAAATCATCTCCACCTTTCTCCTTTCACAAATACTTCTAAACCCTGTCGATAGATTCTGCCGTTTCTCCTCATCATCACCAATGAATGCTGAATCACCTGTAAATATCAGCCATTCTACATTCCATTTAGGATCCATTCCCCCTCCCCCTACACCACCCCCCGCCCCGTTTTTCACTAACATCTCATGTTCCTTCTCTGAATTATCGCTTCACCAAATATGGAATAGAGCAACATCAAGGTAATTCTACATTACCAGTAATATATATAAGAAAACACCAATAGCCGGTACTATGAAGCACTAAAAAATATTTGCCATAGAGAAATTCTAATACTTATACTCAAATTGAACCCGAGCACCATTAATAAACTGGATAATAGATATACCAGAACAAATACTTGCTTATAATGTTCATGTTATGAAAAATACAAAAATGTGACAAGTGTGGAAAACCAGAAATGCTACAGCAAGGACACCAGAGAACAGTTCTTCTACAAGGAAATATTTCAGTTCTGAAGAAGATCAAAATAAAATGCTGATCATTGGTAACATAAATGAGCCAAAGACAACAGAAGTCACTCACCAATCAGGTACTATAAAATCATGAACACTAAATTCATTACCTTCTATGAAATAATTCATATGGAGATGCAGGCAATAATATATATAATATATATATATATATATATATATATATATATATATATATATATATATATATATATATATATATATATGTGAGATAAAAGGGGTTATAATTAATAATATGTTTAATATGCCAATGTGATGTGCTGTGACCTTTTTGGAATGCGCAGACTTCCCATAGAGACAGAGCCGAAGCAACGACCTGAGAAAGCTGATAAATGATTTCTGAGATGGCGTGATATGAAAATGCATAGTTAAGCGGGTCAACGTTCGTTCTGTAGCTATGTGTGAGATCATGGGATCTCGTTCAAGTGCCTTTGAAAAACTGGCTGCGACCGGTTATATGGGGCGTTGACGAAGTGTGCATTCATTTGTACGTGTGTGCCTCTTCCGCTGATAATGGTATCCTTAGCAAAGTCTATGGGGGAGACTTTCAGAGAGGTCCGTGAGAGAAAGGCAGAATGCTGGGAATAGCTCTGCGAAAGTTTTTGATTATCTGTGTGAGATTTCTGGACTGGAGATGGGTAAGTGTTGACTTACTTTAGCCAAAGGGGTGGCTTGTTGATTGCTTGTAAAATATCATATTTCATTTAAGCTATTGACTTTGTCTCTACAAGTGCATATACTTAATTGTGTGTTCTCCTGTCTTTGTAACAGACGATTCTGGCAAGGGAACTAAGTGTTCTGGTAAGGGAACTAAGTGTTCTGGCAAGGGGACCGAGAGTCCCAGGGGACAGAGGGTCCCATATGGAAGAGAGATAATTGGTGTGACTAATCACTGATTAAGACATTTACATACTGGGGTTTAACTGAATTAGTTAGTTTGTGAGACTTGAGTTATTATCTTTCCATTGTTAAATAAATATTATATTTTTATAATGCATGACTCTCATTTGATGACCTGTTAGAATGAAGAGAGAGAGAGAGAAGTTGCGAGTAGAGAGAGAGAGAGAGAGAGAGAGAGATTGTGTGTGTATCAGTTTGCCTACCATTTTGGTTTCACGCAATACCAAATAAAATATGAGATTCTTATCCCGTAACATATATATATATATATATATATATATATATATATATATAATATATATATATATATATATATATATATAATATATAATATATAGACATATAGACAGATATAGTTTAATATCCGGTATGAACAGATACGCTTATGCAAAAAGAATTCCCACCAAAGAATGTTACCTATAAATTAAAAGAAAATGAAAAGATAAAGGAGAATATGGCTGAATAGAGTACCAGTGAGAGAGAGAGAGAGAGAGAGAGAATAGCCATGGGAAAGATTGGAAAAAATTAATACAAACTGAACGCATCCGATACAACTCATATTGAATTCGACTTGCCTGAAAGTGAATCTACTACCTCCATCTTCTAAAGAGTCATTTCAGGAATATCCCTGGATTACCCTTTTATGCTTGGACATTACCTTTCCCGTTTATTCCGGGACCACTTGTGGAAAGATTAATGGTTTCTCCGAAGACAAGAAATGATGGAAGCTGCGGTCTGCGCGGAGATCATTTTTCAGAAGCTTGATAAACACGGTTCCATTTCTCTTTGGACTGAGAGAACTCGATGAACTGACATAATGATGAATAAAGTAAGGTCTAATACTGTGTTATGCGCACACAAACACACATACATACATACATACACACACATACACACACACACACACAAAACACACATATACATATATATATATATATATATATATATATATATATATATATTTATATAATATATATATATATAAATATATATATATATACATTTGTATATATATGCAGATTTCGTTTGAATTCTATGGATTTTGGTTGTGATAAACTTATTAGTTTTGACAAAAATTTTCTAAAACTTTGCATCAAAAGCATACACACACACACACACAACACACATATAAATATATATATATATATATATATATATATAATATATATATGTATATACACATATGTGTATGCGTGTAAGTATGTATGTATACTATCGCTATGACAATCGCCTTCTACGCCGTGTATGGCAATAATCTCAAAAGGAAATTCCAGTGTTTTTATTTTCTACAAACCTCCACACACACATGTCCATACTTCTTTCTCACATCGCAGTGAGTCTGGGTCCTCCAATGTGATGGCCACAGGTGCCAAGTCTCTCTCTCTCTCTCTCTCTCTCTTTTCCGCAGCTGGTCTTCGAAGCAATATTCTCAGCATTTTCCACCACCCAGTTTTCTTTTTTTCTTAATTTTACTTTTCACGATCGCCCAGCTGTCCACAGGGAAGAATCAAATAGACCAACAAAGGAGTCCAAGGTGTTGCAAGGCATGACTGATCCTCAGGAAATTGTGGGGAAGGACTCCAAAGAACAGGAATAATAATAATAATAATAATAATAATAATAATAATAATAATAATAAAATAATAATAATAATAATAATAATAAGGACTGTATCTGGGGACATCAGGATGCAGTTTGGAATAGAAAAATGTGCCTTAGTCAACATACAAAAGGGCAAAGTAACAAGGACTAAAGGGATAAAGCTACCAGATGAGAGCAACATCAAACACATAGATGAGACGGGATACAAATACCTAGGACTAATGGAAGTAGGGGATATAAAACACCAAGAGATGAAGGACACGATCAGGAAAGAATATATGCAGAGACTCAAAGGCGATACTCAAGTCAAAACTCAACGCCGGAATATGATAAAAGCCATAAACACATGGGCAGTGCCAGTAATCAGATACAGCGCAGGAATAGTGGAATACACGAAGGCAGAACTTCGCAGCATAGACCAGAAAACTAGGAAAACATATGACAATACACAAAGCACTACACCCAAGAGCAAATACGGACAGACTATACATAACACGAAAGGAAGGAGGGAGAGGACTACTAAGTATAGAGGACTGCGTAAACATCGAGAACAGAGCACTGGGGCAATATCTGAAAACCAGTGAAGACGAGTGGCAAAGAGTGCATGGGAAGAAGGATGATAAAAGTAGACGAAGACCAGAATATACAGAGACAGGAGAAAGACAGACAGAAACAGAGGACTGGCACAACAAACCAATGCATGGACAATACATGAGACAGACTAAAGAACTAGCCAGCGATGACAATTGGCAATGGCTACAGAGGGGAGAGCTAAAGAAGGAAACTGAAGGAATGATAACAGCGGTACAAAATCAGGCCCTAAGAACCAGGTATGTTCAAAGAACGATAGACGGAAATAACCATCTCTCCCATATGTAGAAGTGCAATACGAAAAATGAAACCATAAACCACATAGCAAGCGAATGCCAGGCACTGCACAGAACCAGTACAAAAAGAGGCATGATGCAGTAGCAAAAGCCCTCCACTGGAAGCCTGTGCAAGAAACATCAGCTACCTTGCAGTAATAAGTGGTACGAGCACCAACCTGAAGGAGTGACAGAAAAACGATCAGGCAAAGATTCCTCTGGGACTATGGTATCAGAATGGATAGGGTGATACGTGCAAACAGACCAGACGTGACGTTGATTGACAAAGTCAAGAAGAAAGTATCACTCATTGATGTCGCAATACCATGGGACACCAGAGTTGAAGAGAAAGAGAGGAAAAAAATGGATAAGTATCAAGATCTGAAAATAGAAATAAGAAGGATATGGGATATGCCAGTGGAAATCGTACCCATAATCATAGGAGCACTAGGCACGATCCCAAGATCCTGAAAAGGAATCTAGAAAAAACTAGAGGCTGAAGTAGCTCCAGGACTCATGCAGAAGTGTGTGATCCTAGAAACGGCACACATAGTAAGGAAAGTGATGACTCCTAAGGAGGCAGGATGCAACCCGGAACCCCACACTATAAAAATACCACCCAGTCGAATTGGAGGACTGTGATAGAGCAAAAAAAAAAAAAAAAAAAAATAATAATAATGACTCGCGTAACTTCAAAGATTATAACAGGCAAAAACAGTATCATTAATGTAACATATAATAATAATAATAATAATAATAATAATAATAATAATAATAATAATAATATAGTTTATTAAAAAGTAATGCTGCCTCAGCTGCATTAATTTTATACAGGTTCTTCTCTATTTTTCTAATTATTGCTTTCTCATTGTTGCTTAAACTGGTGAGCAACGCACCGAAGGTTGACATATCTCAATTAGGTAGAACGAATGGATTTTATTGGTAAAAATTTCAGTCGGTGTAGTCAAATTTTCTGGTATATCCGTAGAGTTTATTACAGATAGAATTTATGTTAAATTCTATTTCTTTTCTATTCTTTCTATTCCTTTCCGGACGTTTCGTCTGAATAAACCTCAGACATCCTCTTGGGCGGAGGTGTGTGAAGGACTGAAGTGAGAAGGTGAGTCCAGCTGCTTATATTGCGGTGGCGCAGCGGGGGGCGTCGTGCCGCTGCCTTTTCATTGGCTCGTGGGTGGGGAGCTTCTTTTTCATTGGCTGCCTGGCTGCGGGCTCAAGCCAGCTCCCGATCGCATGCTCAGCAGGCGCGCCGAACTTCTCAGCTGCATATCATCACGCCGGGCTTCGTTTTGATTGGGTAAAGGCCGCGTGACGTCACTGCTGGTATTATGCATCGTATTAATGTCACTGCTGGTATTATCTATCGTATTCATGTCGTCTTGGATTGGGGCGTTTTCGGGCGGCGATATGGTGATGTTTGCCATTATTGGAGTGTTTCTTCGGGTGCAGGTCGGGAGCAAAAAGGCCTCCTGTGTCGTGTTCATGGAGGGCGGGCTTTTTGTTCCTGGATGAGTAACGCCTCCAGGAGGCGCAGACGTCGAGGGTCGGGTGCTCTCCCTATTATCCTGGTGTTACGGATGATACAGTCGCCGTGGGAGACTTTGTGTCTCGGTGGGCGGTGAGGGCTCGTGGTTCTTGATAGGCCCCCTTCTTGGGGCATGACAGGAGATTCTCTTCGCAAGACGCATGTAGTCATTCCAATGTACTTCCCAAGGACATCCTCGGGCGGGGCATATATGTAATTTGGTATAACTAACGTTAGGCTCATGCTTGAGGGGGTCTCCTGATGGCAGTGAGGGTTATTTTTCATGATGATATGCAGCTGAGAAGATCGGCGCGCCTGCTGAGCATGCGATCGGGAGCTGGCTTGAGCCCGCAGCCAGGCAGCCAATGAAAAAGAAGCTCCCCACCCACGAGCCAATGAAAAGGCAGCGGCACGACGCCCCCCGCTGCGCCACCGCAATATAAGCAGCTGGACTCACCTTCTCACTTCAGTCCTTCACACACCTCCGCCCAAGAGGATGTCTGAGGTTT